>NW_020200756.1:49022-59214 GCF_001531365.2 Cynara cardunculus var. scolymus
GATATAAGGGTGGAACATCATGCAAAGGAGATAATCTGGAGGATATAAGGTGGGACGTTCTCGGCATCGCCTAACTCTTACCATGATAACTATTAGAGTTACAACAGATTGGAGTTCTCACTTCTTGGTGATTTGAGGATTTAGAGATGTTGTCTTTAGTAGAAATGATGGTAATGATGTAATGGTAATGGAGATAATATAATTTGTGACTGTTGATGCTTTGTGTAAAGCATTGATTATGAGGAAAACAGAGGAGCTCTGGTTATACCTTGGAAGGACCAGAGGGGCTCTGATTGACCCTCATAATAGAATCAGAGGATACTGGATACTAATTCATTTTGCAAAATCTTTTATGAATTTTTGAGTTTGGAAAATAAGCTTTATATCTTTGAGAAGCAAGCTTAGTGCTTTTATTTATTGTTTTAAAATGAATATTTTCATGAGGAACCAGAGGAGCTCTGGTTGGTTCTCATTATTGGGCCAGAGGGTTTTGGTTATTGATTTGGAGGATGAGCAAGTTTTTACTATACATATTAAGTGGATTAAAGGTTTTTTATTTATTGATAAGAGCTTCGATGTCAAAATCATGTTTTTGAAGTTTTAAGAAAAGGAGTTTTATACTTAGAATCTTCTATGAAAAACAGACCAGAGAAGCTCTGGTTAAGCGTTGAACCAGCGGGGCTCTAGTTAAGCGTTGAACCAGAGGGGCTCTGGTTGGTCATGTCTTTTGAACCAGAAGCTCTAGTTAGTTCAACCAGAGGCTCTGGACGAACATGAACTTCTTGCAATTACTCATCTTATGAAAAAGGCTATCTTATTGATTGAGAGTTTATCTAAAGATCACTTATATGAGTGAAGTTTTTGTTAGTATAACCAGAGGCTCTGGTCATGAAGAGTAGAAGCTCTGGAAGAGAGACCAGAGGGGCTCTGGTCCTGTGTTGAAATATTTTCTAATTATGGTTTGAAACCAGAGGCTCTGGTCGTGAAGACTAGAGGCTCTTGTCGTGAAAACCAGAAGCTCTGGAAGAGAGACCAGAGAGGTTATGGTCTTAGGTCTTGAAAAGGTTTTGAAATATTTTCTAAGTCTGGTTGGTTCAACCAGAGGCTCTAGTCATGAAGACCAGAAGCTCTGGAAGAGAGACCAGAGGGGCTCTGGTCCTAAATTTTGAATTATATTCTAAGTCTGGTTAGTGAAACTAGAGACTCTGGTCGTGAAAACCAAAAGCTCTGGAAGAGAGACCAGAGGGGCTCTGGTCCTGGTTGTCGAAATATTTTCTAAGGGTTGTTTGAAACCAGAGGCTCGATGGACCCAAGCAGTATGTTTTTAGTTTTGCTTCATATGTTGAATGATTTGAAATAAATGTTTTGGTGATCTTCACCCTGCATTACATAGAAGGGAACCTCACTAGACATTCATGTCTAACCTTCATGCTCGGATGAAGTGCTGGAAAATCTTCTAAGTGTTGATGACTAGAAGATCGATGAGAATGCTCTTTCCATCGCATCCTTGGACTGTCCATTGGTCCTCTGGTTGAACTATCCATCGGTCCTCTGGTTGAATTCCAGACTTAGTCGTTTCTGCCTTGATGTCTTCATTGGTCTTCTGGTTCTTCATCACTTATTGTTTTTCATTACTTTTTACATTATGAATTGTGGGGTTTAACAATCTCCCACCTAAGTAATGAAATAACATAGTCTAGTCTAGACACACTTGTGAAGAACATAAACTAGAAAAACATCAAATTCCAAATTTTCATTGGATGATGAAATTTCTTACAATACTTGTATTAAAATACATCAAGGCAATACTAACAAAAACTTTTAACTCATCATGAGCTACTTGAGTATATTTCTCTGAAGCATAGGAGAAGTCTTTGATGTGCGATGACTCTTGATATCTCGTGAATGAGCTGACTCCCTACTTCCCTTGGCACATGGTTTCTACCTAGTCTTTCTCTAATAATTTTCTGAAACCATTCAAGTGTATCTGTTGAATACTTGAAGGCTTCAGTCAGTCTGAAGAATTTTTTAACCCCGAACTCATTCTTGTAAACAAGTCCAAGTTTGGGTTGAGTCAGAACTGAGGCAGATCGTTTCTTCTGCAGGCCCTGGAAGTCTTCGTTTGGAGGAGCGCATGATAGTCTTTCAATGCCTAGCCTAAAAGCGATTTCAAAATCACTTTTGGCTCTATGTTTCACAAGGGATTCCATTATCTTCACTATTGCTCGGTTCGCCATTCCAAATCTTATGTCGTGATCTTGCCTTTGAGCTGTGTAAGCATATAACTCAATCAAGTCATATGGGTTGAGATTGATGAGGTCGTTTTCATTGAACATGCTAACTAACCCACGGGCTCTCTCCACGGTGAACTCGATGTATCAGATAGCCCGGTTGGAAAATGTCTTTACTTTCAATTCTATGACCCTCCTTATCCCATCATTCGAAAAGACAGCCTGGGGTGCTTATGTGGTCTGTCTGATGAATCAATGGTGTAAGAGGTCCATAGATTTAGGTGATAAGACTGAAGGATTGGTGGACAAACTTTCATCGCGGTCTTGGTATATATATTGATGGATGCTTTCCATCATGACTGGTTCCCTAGGCAACAGTTAAGGACGTCTCCTCATCGACTCCATGCCTTGTATGATTTCATCTACCAGGCCCTTTGGAGGTTGCCTTGAAGAAGAGGGAGTATCTGCATGCACCACTGGTTGATGGGTTAAGGGTTGTGTATTGGTTGGGGGTTGTGTTTCAGTTTGGGTTTGTATATGGGTAGTGGGTATGGTTTCATTGGTTGGCTCAGTTTGGGCTTGGGTGATTTTTGGTGCATGGGTTTCTGTTGGGGTTTGTGGTTGTTGGGGCGATGGTTGGTTTGTTATAGGTTCTGGTTGTGTGGAAAGGATGAAGGATTGGGTTGTGCGAGGTGTGGGTGAAGGGGTTAAAGGTAGGTTTGTTGTGGGTGAGGAAGTGAAAGTTTGGTTTGTTTCTGTTGGTGGTGTGGTTGGCTCTTCATCGGTTGATGAACTCCACACGATGGTGTCTGGTGTTGTGGCTAAGGGAACTTGTATATTTTGTACATCATCAGAAGGCAAAGCCTCTGGTTCCCTTGCTTGGGTTTGTTCAGTTGAGGGTGGTTGATGTTGTGGTGATGGTTGTTGTGGTGCAGCGGATTTTGTGTGTTGTGTAGCCGTCACCTCTTTCTCCCCCTCATGAGGTCCAAGACCTTGATCATCGAGGTCTGGAGCATCATGTCTTCTTTGTTTTAGGGGGCGGTTTAACTAGCAGGAGACTCTCAATCTGTTCTTCTTCTTCCACAATCGAATGTGGGAGGCGAGAGTATACACCCGATCCTTGTTTTGTCTTTGTTCCATGGTGCGAAGGAGAGTGTTTGTTCGTTCTTGCTGTTGTTGTAGACTCCTCCTCAGTGCTGTAGTAGGTTCAACAGATCGGGCGGCAAACTTTGCACTTATCTCATTAAAGGATGAGATGAGTGCCTTGGACAGATCCCGAAGATCAGCTCTGGTGGCAAAATCTGTGCTTGGAGGTGGTGGTGATGGCACAGAGGTTGTAGTAGATGGTGGAGGATGGGGAAGGTTTGCGATGGATTGGATAAGGACTTGGTTTCTTTGGGTGGCTAGGGAGGATGTGGTATTGTGGTGTTGGGTGACGGTTTGTTGGAGCATTTGTAGGCAGGTTGTGTTGGCTTGGATTTGGGTTTCTATTTGGGTGAGATGGTGTTGGAGGATTGCAAGGGATTGGAGGAGGTCTGAGGTATCGGTGGAGGGTTGGTTGTCCACTATCCCTTGTATGAGGAGTTTAAGGTCATCCAAGGACCGCGTCACTATATCAACATAGGCTTGGAACTCTGCCTTTGTGACCAGATCGGTTTGTGGGGTAACCCCTACAGCAATGGATGTTGCAGGTTGTGCCTCTGTTCCTGAGGCGCTTTCCTGGCCTTGTGCGAATGTGGGCCTCGAAGGACTTCCATCATGCCCTTGATAGCCCTCGAGAGAGGAGCTATCTCGTGATGTTGCTACATCAGCTTCCTCTTCCTCGGTTTTAGAGTCCGAGTAAATGAAGCAAATGTGTGTCCCCTTCGATAGATCAAATATCGAAGGGAGAGGTGCATGAAGGAAAGATCGCTCTGAACGATCTATTGGTTCAACGTCAGAAGCAACACATGCTTCTGTGTGTGTGAAGGGATGTGGCGAGCCCTGAGGCGAAGGTGCTCTTATTTCTTCATTACCTCTCTGTTGAGAGAGGGGTGATGGTAAATGTGGTTCCTCATTCATCTCCAGAGGCCCGAAGAATGGCCTCTGGATGGCTGGCTGGGGTTGGGGTTGGACTGGGTCGTCCTGTTTTAACACCCCTTTGGCTTTGATAGCCACGGGTAGTGGATGTGGTTGCCCTTTGGGAAGTGGGTTGAGGAATTGTATGAGTAAGGTCGGGGGAAGCACGAGTAGCATCATCATCATTATCTTCATCATCCAATGAAGATGACACTTGTGCTCCCTCGCTTGGAGGGGGGACGACTCTAAATGCTTTGGGGTAGCTGCCCTATATTCTTGGGACAGCATGGAGCGTTCATAGGTCTGGCGTATCTCATTTATCGATGGTATGACAGTGAGCATAGCCCGGGATAGCGGTCGATTGATGGTGTAGCCCTCCTTCGAGAGGGTTGGTCTATGTCCTTGCATCTTGTAGACCGGGGTGAAAAGCTCCGTAGCAGGTAGACCGTGTTTCACCATCGCATCCCCAATGAAGAGGGCGAGGAAGCGGGGAAAGAGAGATGCAGAGAGAGGCTTTCCTGCGACTTGAAGTTTGCATTTTTTGATCACGGCCGCATGAATCTCGTTGTAGATGTGGAAGGCGTAGTCGAGATTTAGGTTGAAGAATAGCCCGTACATGATTGTCATTATGTTGAGGTTCCCTTGGTCTAGGGACCCTAGCTTGTACGTAAGGGATCGGTTTAGTATGGAGAAGAACAAGTTCCATATTGGCGGGAGGAATTGTCTTTCGAAGTCTGAGACATTGTGTAGGTCACGGTTGTAACCTAGCATCTTTATGAACCGGAGGATATCGTTGGAGGTTGGTGGTTCGTCGTATTGTTCAATCCCGAGTTCCTTTCTTGTGGGAATGCATAACACCCCAGAAACTTTTGGCTCGCGTTATCTTTAGCAAGCATATCATATCATTTGGGGCGTCCATATCCCCCATTATTTCGTGACTGGCTGGATGAAATTCGCAGTTTTGCCAATATTGTTGCACGTATTTTAATGGTATGCAAGGGTTCACTAGTGTGAGAGCAGGGAGGAGGATGCAGTTCTTGAAGAACTCTATGATTATTGCAAAACAGTCGTAAAATAGGGTGTTGCGCAGTTCAGTGGCGTGGTTGTTTGGTTTCATGGGCAAAAAGACAAATGCGCGGCTGTCAGCGCCTGTTGACTGTATGTGGCTATCGTTATTGTTGGATTCATGAGAAGTGGAGGAGGAGGCCATTTTTGTGGAAGTTGCAGGTTTTTTGTTCGTCGGAGTCTTGTTGCAGGTTTTGAAAGCGTAAAGAAATGATGAAGGTGGAAGAAGGTTATTTATAGGTGAGTTGAGGGTGGGGGTGGGTAGGGGGTGGGAAAGGAAACGTTTTCTTGATTATTAAGATATAATAATCATGAAAAGTTTTGGCGGTTTAAGTTTTGGGTGATATGATTTGAAGAACGTGAGCCGTCATGATAGTACGTGCCATTAATGGATTGGACACGTGTCAAGTTGGGGTTAGGGAAGATGAAAAATTAAAACGGCTCATGGGGGACAGCCTGTATGGTGTCAGGCACGTGGTAGGATGACATCGTGCATTATTTGAAATAAAGATTTATTCCAAATAATATCTTGGAGAAGACGTTTCCCAAAAAAAATATTGAAATTAAAATCTCATCTAATTAAGATTAATACTAATTACGAAGTTTTGGTCTTCTAAAAACCCATGTTGTATAGTTTTTAGTCACAAAAGCTGTAATTTTGTATAATCTTGAAAATGGTTTTCAATTTAGATGAGTTTTAGGGTAAAATCTATTTGTCATGGAACCAGAGGAGATCTGGTTAGTCATGACCTATTGGGTGAGAAGCCAGAGGAGGTCTGGTTTGACGTCAATGATGTTTGTATATGTATTATTGGTTGGCAAACCAGAGGCTCTTGTTAAGATTGGCAATCCATTATGTAGAACCAGAGGAGTTCTGGTTAAATACATATATATATATATATAGCATTTTAAGAGGCCAGAGGCTCTAGATAGTAGAAACAGAGGCTCTGGATGGAAATAGCAAGTTCACAAAATGAAAAAGGTGAAAAGGATTGCTCCCCCTCAAGTGATGCATGTGAATGGATGTTGAAGGTATCAAAAACTCCACTTTAAAAAGATAAAACTTAAGAAAAATTGGGGACAGAGGCTCTGGTCTATACAACCAGAGGCTCTGGTTTTGAAAGAAAACGAAGCCAGAGGCTCTAGTCTTTAGAACCAGAGTCTCTGGTTGTGTAGCACGGCTTGGGGTTTTTGAAAATGAGTAATATGAATGTGATGGATGAGGCTGTGAGACCATAAGTGCATTGGTGCCAATGACATTGAATCTAGAGGCTCTGGTTGTGGAAGCAATGAATGTGATGTGTATGTATGGGAAAAGGAATTGTCTTTGAGACCAGAGGTGCTCTGGTTACAAAGACTTTGAATCCAGAGGCTCTGGTCTTTATAACCAGAGGCTCTTGTTGGAAAGACGATGAAATGGAGTATGAAAGGAAATAGGTAAGACTATGTGGAGTGAGATAAGGAAAACTCTTTGAGACCAATGGGGCGTTGGTTACAAAAAGTCTGAAGCCAGAGGCTCTGGTCTTTAGAACCAGAGGCTCTGGGTGGAGAGGCACACTTAGTTATGAAAACTAGTTTTGTAGTGTTGGACCAGAGAGGCTCTGGTTCCAAAGGTGAAAAAATGAATGAGATGAGGATGCAAGAGTCCAAGGTTTGAGACTAGGGCGTCTCAAAGTGTTGGAGTCCAGAGGCGCTGGTCTATATAACCAGAGGCTTTGGTTTGGAGAAAAAGACTTGGTAAAAAAAATACCAAGTATTTGCTTTGAACCAGAGGGGCTCTGGTTGCAAAGATGAAATATTTGCCAAATATTAATCAAAGTTATTCTAAACGGCCAGAGGCTCTGGTCTTTATGACCAGAGGCTCTGGTTGAGGATACTTAGAATATATGGCTAAGATATTGTATCACTTATAGGCATAACCATGAGATATTGAAGATCGCAAGTTTAAAGATAATTATTGCCTCTAAGTGGTGAGATCCAGCATACCCATCTTACTGACTAGAAATAAAAAACGTTTCTCATCAAGAGCTTTTGTAAAATGTCAGCAAGTTGAATCTCAGTGGGAAGAAAATACATTTCTATGTTACCTTTTTCAACATTATCTTTCAGAAAATGGTACCTTACATCGATGTGCTTGGTCTTGGAATGCTGTACTGGGTTTGCAGAGATTGTTATGGCACTTTTGGAGTCACAGAGAATTGGGACTTTTTCAGAATGGAAACCGTAGTCTTTAACCTGAGTCTACATCCAGAGAACTTGTGAACAACAACTAGCAGCAGCAACATACTCTTATTCTATTGTAGATGTTGAGACACAATTTTGTTTTCTGGAGGTCCAACTTACCAGCTTGTCCCCTAATAGTTGACAGCTTCCAGAAGTACTGCTTCTATCAAGCTTGCAACCTGCATGATCTGCATCTGTATAGGCTATTAGATAAAAGCCAGAGTCCTTTAAATACCAGAGACCCAATGAAGGAGTTCCCTTGAGGTATCTAAAGATCCTCTTGACTGCAGAGAGATGCGATTCCTTGGGATTTGATTGATATCTTGCACAAAGACATGTGGCAAACATAATATCAGGTCTACTCGCAGTTAGATATAGGAGTGATCCAATCATGCCTCTGTAGGTTGTGACATCCACAGATTTGCCTGATGGATCAACAAATAACTTAACTCCTGTAGCCATAGGAGTTCTCATCGATGATGAATTGGAGAGAGGGTTTTTCTTCAGAAGGTCAGTCACATATTTGGACGGATTGATGAAAATTTCTTCTGAAGTTTGTTTTATTTGATTACCAAGGAAGAAACTAAGTTCTCCCATCATACTCATCTCAAATTTGCTTTTCATCAACTTTGAGAATTTTTCACAATGTTTTGCATTTGTAGAACCAAATATGATGTCGTCCTCATATATTTGAACAAGTAAAATGTTACCTTTATGCTTCTTGAGAAAGAGAGTTGTATCGATTGTACCTTTTTCAAATCCATTGTTGATGAGGAAGGTAGATGGAGTTTCATACCAAGCTCTGGGTGCTTGCTTGAGTCCATAAAGAGCTTTATCCAGAAAATATACATAGTCTGGATGCTTTGGATCTTCGAACCCAGGAGGTTGTTGCACGTAGACTTCTTCTTGTAGTATGCCATTAAGGAAGGCAGACTTAACATCCATTTGATAGACTTTAAAACCTTTATGTGCTGCATAGGCTAGGAACATTCGGATGGCTTCAAGTTTTGCGACGGGAGCGAATGTCTCATCATAATCAATTCCTTCTTCCTAGCGATAGCCTTTTGCAAAAAGCCTGGCTTTGTTCCTTATTACAATGCCATCTTCGTCCTTCTTGTTTCGAAAGACCCATTTGGTTCCTATGGTCGTCTTCCCTTTGGGTAGAGGCATAAGAGACCATACTTTGTTTCATTCAAACTGGAGTAATTCTTCTTGCATTGCGTTTATCCAGTTTGGGTCTTGTAGAGCTTCAGAAATCTTCTTTGGTTCTATCATGCTCAGAAAGTTGGCGAAGAGGCATTCATTTACATAGCCGATCTCATCTTGACACCAGAGGTTGGATCACCAATGATTTGGTGATGTGGGTGATTTTTTGTCCACTTGGGGTTTGATTGAGGTTCTAAAGAAACATGATGCAGTTCTTCATCGACTGATGGAACTGCTTGCTCCCCCTCAACGAGATCATCTCCAGGGTTAAACTCTGGTTCTTGATCATGATCTGCAGACACAGGAGAAGTAGATGGTGAAGTAACATGAGCTTCTGTGAGAGATGTACCTTCAGCATTAGAGTCTGCATGTTCATCATTGACTCTGGAGATGGATTTTGCATTAGGCTCATGTCCAGAAATTATTTCTTTATCGAAGATGTCTTCAAATAATTGAACTATCTCTGATTCATTGGGTTTGCTAAGTGATGAATCAGATGCTTTTCTTTGAGGTCCGAGTTCTGAACTGTTTTGTCTAGAAGTCATTTGAGTAGATTCATCAAAGGACACATTGATGCTTTCAATAACAATTCTAGTCCTTTTGAGGTAGACTCTGTAGGCTTTGGCGGTTTGAGAATAACCCAGAAAGACTCCTTCATCAGCTTTCTTGTTGAACTTGCCAAGATATTCTCTATCGTTGAGTACAAAGCATTTGCACCCAAAGACATGAAAATATTTGATGTTTGGTCTCCTTTGGTTGATGAGCTCATATGGGGTTTTCTGGTGTCTTTTGTTGATGATTGATCGATTCTGGGTGAAGCATGCCATGGAAATAGCTTCAGCCCAGAATGTGATTGGTAACTCCGATGGATGAAGCGAGCATGGTCCTTGCTGCTTCCACAAGGGTTCGATTTCGTCGTTCTACTACTCCATTTTGTTGTGAAGTTCTTGCTGATTAAAAGTTTTGAGTAATGCCTTTACTGAAGAGATAGTCATCAATTTTGGCATTTTTGAATTCAGTTCCATTATCGCTACGAACCTTTACCAACTTTTGTTGTAGAAGGACTTGTAGCCTTTTCATCACTCCAATGAGTAGGTCTGGAACATCTGATTTCTTATTTACGAATTCAACCCAAGTGTATCTGGAGTATTCATCGACCAATACCAGCATATACTACTTTCTAGAGAGGCTTTGAGTGGATATCGGCCCACAGAGGTCGATGTGAAGCATATCCAAGGGCTTGGTGCAGGAGGTCTCTGACTTAGTTTTATGTGAAGCCCTTTTTAGTTTTCCAAACTCACATACTGAGCAAAGATGATGTTTTTCGAAGTTGAGAGTAGGAATTCCCTTGACCAAATTCTGTGTGGCTAGTTTTCTTAGTGCATCAAAGTTGAGGTGTGAGAATTTTT
>NW_020200756.1:60301-80734 GCF_001531365.2 Cynara cardunculus var. scolymus
AGATTTAACATCTTTCACTTTTCCCTTTCCTTTGTCTGAAGATTTCATTGATGAAGGAATACCAAATTTCATTGAGGACTCAAAATTTTTAGGTTTTTTTTTTCTCAATGATCTTTGGTGATTCACAACTTAACTCTTCTTCAGATTCAGAATCGAGAAAGTCTCTTGCTGATTTCTCAAAATCGAAATTAACTTGGATTGGAGCAGAAGATGTGGGTTCAAAGGTTGATGCTTCAGATTGATATTCCTGAGGTTTCATCGATTTTGACTTCGATGAGTTCTCAATTTTACTTGAGTGATTCATCGATTCATCGGTTGATAGTTCCTCATTAGGATTCTCCTTTTCATCAACTATACTTGCTGACGAGATAGAATTGACAAGCAGAGATTCTAGTTTTTCAATAGAGTTTTCAACAATCTCTGGTTTTGAAATGTCATTTCTTTCATCAGGATTATTACATGTAYTTTTCWCRTAAACCACATTTTCAAAGTCCTGTCTTGAAACGACAGTTTTTCCATCGACTTTAACTCTTTTGAAATTTGCTTTTGGTTTTGGAAACAAGTCGGGTTTTTGAATGCATCCAAGTTTGAAAGTGGATTCAAGGGTGGATTTCTTTGATTCGATGAATGAATCTAATTCATTGAATCCGATCCCTTGAGTATCCTTTTGGGAGTTTAGTTTTTCAAAAACTTCTTGGGCATCTTTATACTTTTTCATCAGAAGTTCATTTGTTTGAAGCTTCTGATGAAGAATTTCTTGCTCCTTTTGGAATAAATCTTTAAGAGCAATTGAGTTTAGTCTCTCTGCCTCAGATTCCTTTAAGGCCTTAGTYTTCTTTTCTAGGTCCTTAGTTATCCGCTTGTTTAWTTCCAKAAGTTTATCTTCTTCTGATTTCTTAAGGGTACTTATGCGAGTCTTTTCCTTTGCTAGTTCAGCCTTTTCTTCGGTCAGAAGGTCAGTCTCCCTTTTGTAGAAACTTGCTTCTTTTTCCGTTTTTGATCTTTCAAATTTTTCATAACTTAATTTTTCTTTTAATTTCAAGAAATCTTTTGAAATTTTGATTACCTTTAACTCTAGTTCTGATGGAATATAGTTGGTTTCATTTGAGAAAGACTCACATACCTGGTCATCAGAGTTGGAGGAGGATTCTGCATTGGACGTGGCCATTAGACAAATGAGCGTTTTATCTTCATCGTCTGATGAAGAATCGGACACCCAATTTTCTTTTTCGGCCATCAAGCTTCGCTCTCTAGAATTATACTTGTATTTACTCTTATAGTAGTCAGCATCCTTGATCAATCGTCCTTCGCATTCCTTGAAAAATGACCAAATTTTCCGCATCTGAAGCATCGAAGGTCATTTTTCCTTCCTTCCTTGTCCTCTCTCCTTTCCTCTCTTCTTTCTTCTCTTCTTTCTTCTCTTCTCTCTTCCTGTTCTTCTCTTCCATCTCTTCTTTCGTCCCTTTGATGAAATTTGGATGGCTTTCTATCATAGGATGACCGGTACCTTTCCCTTTTGAACTCTTTTCGCTCGTAGGGTTTTCTGATGAACTTCTTTTGGAACTGTTTTGTAATCAAGGCCAACGATTTGGCAAAAGCTTTAATCTCATCATCTGATTCAGAAGTTTCCTCTTCAGATTCTGATTCTACTACCAATGCTTTCTTGCCTTTTTTCTTATGTTCTTTGGCGGGAGTCCTTGATTTTTCCTTTTCATCGGCAGCAAGAACAAGGGGTCCACCGATGGATATCTTTTTCTTCATAATATCGTTCTCTTGTGCTGCAAGTGTTCCATACTGGTCATGAAGAGACCAACCATCTAGGTCCTGGTTTGCTTGAAGGGACATAGATAGATGAGTCCATTCATCGCCTAGACTTTTTAGGAATAAAACGTTGTTTTCTTTCTTTGTTCTGATGATATCGTTTCTACGACATTCATTTATCAATGTGTTGAAGCGATCGTAAGTCTTTTGTATCGGTTCATCAGGGAGGGCCTTGAAATTTGTGTATTCGTTGAGACATTGTGCTCTACAATTTTTCTTTGTTTTTGCTTCCTTCCAGTTGGCTTGCTAGTTCATCCCAGTTCCTTGGCTGTGGAACATGTATCAAGGGATTGGAAGATTTCATTGGGTAGCGCCATGATTATCAATATTTTGGCCTTTTTGTCAGTTTCGACTCTTTCTCTATCATCTTCATCCAAATTCCTTTCATCTTTGGGCATGTAGTAGGCTGGAATTTCAGCTATGGTGTTTGTTCCTGGAACTCTTGGGACTAGAGTTTGTGGAATGTAGGGACCCTCCTGTATAGATCGTAGGAGATTCCTGTCCATTCCTTCCAGAAAATTCACCATTCTGATCTTCCATTGTGGATATTCCTCTCGTTCAAGATTTGGAGGGAGGCTTTCTGAGGGAGCCAACATTATAAGCAGAATTCCAGTTGGCCATTGAGAATGTTGAAGAAGAAGAGGTAATTTTTTACGAGGAAGAAGATCAAAAATTGAGGGATTTTTGAATGATCGTTTTTTATTGGAAAATCAATCAATAGGCTCTGATACCAATTCTTGATCCCATATCTCTCAATAACACTAATAATCTAGTTATGAATAACCAAATTATAGTGATTTGATGAACAGTCTTGAGCTTCAAAGGTTTTACTTTATAAACTGAGAAACGTAAGAGCAATTCGTAAAAGCGACTCTTTTTACAATAGATCTAAATACCTATTTATACTAATCAGCTAATAAGAAGATAACTACATAATGCTATTTTCTAGTAAATCCTCTATTAACAGATAAGGCTTATCTTTTGTATGGATAGGCGCTAATACTGAGATAAACTCGAATTCCAACAATTGACTTGTCATCTCCAGCTGTCATTCATGATATGATGATTTCACCCTTATCTTCAAATCTTCATTGCATGCTTGGATGAAGTGCTGGAAAATCTTCTAAGTGTTAATGACCAAAGGATCGATGAGAATGCTCTTTCCATCGCATCCTTGGACTGTACATTGGTCCTCTGGTTGAACTGTCCATCGGTCCTCTGGTTGAATTCCAGACTTAGTCGTTTCTGCCTTGATGTCTTCATTGGTCTTCTGGTTCTTCATCACTTATTGTTTTTCATTACTTTTTACATTATGAATTGTGGGGTTTAACACGCCCTTTTACACTTGTTGAAACGATCTTAAGTCTACTCGAGAGACTCATCGGGGAGATCTTGAAAACTATTGTACTCGTTGAGACACTAAGCATGTCTGTTCTTCTTTATTTTTATTCCCCCTTCAAGTTGATTCGCCAACTAATTCCACAAATTCTTGGCAGATTCACAGGTATCAAGAGATTGAAAGATCTCGTTTAGAAGAGCCATTATTAAAAGCCTTTTGGATTTTTGGTCGACTTCCACCTGTCTCTTGTCTTCATCATCCCAATCTCTTTGGAGCTTTGGAACGTTTCTTGCAGGAATTTCCACAATGTCACCAACAGCAGGAACCCTAGTAATTAGGGTTGTCGGTACATATGGACCGTTCAGAATAGATTCGTACAATTCAAGGTCCAGACCTTCGTAGAAGTTTATCATCCTGATCTTCCATTGGTGATATTCTTTCCTAATGAGAGTAGAAGGTTTTGTGAGGGAACCAGCACTATACATAGAGTTCCATAATTGATTAGACATTTCAAAAGAAGTTTTGTAAGAACATTTGACAGAAAGATGAAAAAGTTGAATTTCTGAAACTGGCAGTTTTGGAGAATACTTAAAGCAAACGTTTTTAAAAGAAATTGATTTGAGATCAGAATGAAACACGTTTTAAAAATGAATAACCAACTAAAGAGGAATATCCTTATTGGATGTAGATCGACTAACCAATTATTTTGATTAGCAGGTTCTGATACCAATTGTTGGAACTCAGATTCCTCTTAAGTAACAAGACATACAGTAAAATTAGAGTATGAATGAAATCGTGATTGTGCAACTATAAATGGTTTAACAAATTATTCAAAACGAAAATGAGAATGTAAAACAAGCCTGAATAAGTTGGAAGCTTTATTAGATTTTCGAGTATGAAACAGAAACTCTCAATCTAATAGTATTCTCACAAGAACTCTCTATTCTAGAGGGTAGTCTAATTTGGCACTTTTAGGTAACTTGTAACCTGAGGAGGATGCCTCTTTTTATATGACTAAGCTAAACAATTTCTCTTAGAATCTAGGCTTCAAACTCGGAATTCTTGTTCCGCATCCTTAGAATTCATGTTCTTTGCAAAGTGGAGCAGATTGAGTCAAATGTTTTAGATTCTTTTAGAAGTATTGCGGATAAGTCTGAACCAAGTGCGCAAACCACGGGAGTAGGTGATTCAGAGGCTCTGCATGTACTATGTAGAGGCTCTGTGTCTTGAATGTTGCTCTATATCAAGTACTTAAGCTTTTTAACGCTTAAGTCCTAATCTTCCTCTGGGTTGAGCATGGGCTCTATACATGAGGCATTTAGTTCTTTGAGTAAGAGCTCTGTCTCTTGGTATCTTCTGCATAAGAGCTTTTTGTGCAGACTGCTTCAAAAGACTAAGTCCTAAAGGACTAGAGTAAGAGGCTAATTACATACTTTTTACAAGTTGGGATCTCATAGAAGTAGAAGCATATTTCAAAGTTGTGTTTTAAGACAAATGTGAGTTCCATATTACCTTGGATATCTGGTTGTTATAATATCATCATATATCTTGATAAAATTCTAGCATATGTTGTTTGGATGGGATTTAAATATTGTTACTGCTACTGTTTGCTTCATCGACCATTAAACCTCCCAAGAACAACTCTCATCGAACAAGGCTTGTCCGATGAGGTCCTTCATCAGACAAGGCAGTGACCGATGATGCCACTTCATCGCATACAAGGTCAACCGGTAAGGACCCTTCACCGAATATGTATTGTTCAAATAAGACCCCTCACCGATCAAGGCTTGTCCGTATAGGACCCCTCACCGCTCAAGGCTTGTCCGGAAAGGACCCCTCATCGATGAAGGTTGTCCGGATACCAAGTGTTGTCCGATAATCACTTCACCAAACATAGTGTTGTCAGGACAGGACATAGTGTTGTCTGATAACCCCTCACCGGACAGAGTGTTGTTCATATACGATTAAAGTGTTGTCCAGATAGCACAAAGTGGTACAATAATCTCTTCAATAATTAAGGACTACCTGGTTCACTATTATTAGATGAAATGGCGGTGTAACCGCGATAGATGGATTGGCAGGATTTTTAAGATATTAAATTATCTTTAAATTTCGGGTTTGAATTAACTTGGGATTTGCAGTAAGTTATGTTTATAAGAGGGTAATTCACTCACTAGCCCTTTTGGTCTAACCCTCAATTGTTATATTAAATTGTTTTGCAGGTCATCAATCATCTTAGGATAAAGGCAAAAGGGGAAGATGTAAGGAAGAAAGTTTTGTTATGACAAAATTTTTGTTAACCCATATTGTTAATTTGTCATATGTAAGTGAACTTGGAATGTTTATGTAATATTACATGATGTGTGAAAATGTATGATTTATGATTATTAGTACCGATTAGTGTGTGGTGTGATGTTTTAGTTTGACTTGTTGTTCTAGAAGCTGTGTACTTATTCATGATTCTTCTCTCCGGTCTACAAGGTCAAAGGTGTTTGTTTGCTTTGGTTCTTCAAACAATTGTTTTACCGTATTCAAGATTAAGTTCTTAAGCTGAATAATTTTTTAAACTGTGGTTCATCGAAAGTTTCTTTGTTTTTAGAGTGTTTGCATTGGAATATCAAGAGGCTCGCACATTTATCTAATCCAAAGTTGGATGAATCTATAGCTAACAGATTGGCGTTGATTTTGGAGTTCAAGGTTGTGTTGATTCGTCTGCAGTTTAGCTATACTTTGTGCAAATGGTGGTGCTTAGTTGACATTGGATCTTATCGTAAAGTTGAAACTGAAAGAGTAAGAGCTAGCTTCAGGGGGGAGCTTGAAGATTTTATCAAATGTCAGGCACACCAAAATTTTCTTAAAGAAGGCAGGGGGAAGACTTGAAGCTTTCAAGAAGTGCTTGCTTTATAAAAATTTGGGGGGAGATTGTTTGGACAAAAATTGTCCTAAGCTTTTGAAAGTTTTATAAAGTCCTTTCATTGTATTATATTGTATTGTAATAGTCTTTGTAATTAGGTTAAGTGCTTATGGGCTTAATATGTAAATGTCACCTATAAATAGGGACATGGGGATTAGATTAGAAGTTAATTTTTTTCTTTCGACTTCTAAACAACACAGTTTAGGACCTAATCTACAATTGCTAGCTTCTATACAACATAGTGTAGAACCTATACCAAACAGGACAATGAATTCTTACTCTACTGTTTGATCAATTTTAGATTCATTGTTTAAAGACACGTTTGATTTAACTTGGGATATTCTTCCAGATTATGAAATATTTGGTCTACCTAAAGTGAATGAACCAGTGGTCCCGGTTCCACAAGTTAGACAACTTTCTAGACCATCGGAAGCTGGTTGTTCAACATCAAATGATGGTATGAGTTTGTCAATACTGCATGTTTTACTCGAAGCGGGGTCACTAAAAGAAGAAATTGAACAATAATTGAAGCCTCTTGATCTATGCTCAATGAATCTTGTCTCCCAAATGAATTCTGGTATGAGGCTGTCAATGTTGCATGTTTACTCAAAATTGTTCACTAATCGTTAAGAGATTTAAGAAGACAACCTACAAAGTTTTCCATGGTAGAAAGCCCACTCTCAGCTTTCTACACATCTTTGGTTGTGCCTGATACATCCTAAACAACAAAGATAATCTTGGAAAGTTTGATCCAAAGCTGATGAAAGAATCTTTCTTGGATATTCTTTAGTATATCCAAAGCCTTCAAAATATTCAACAAAATAAGACGACCAATAAAAGAATCTATTCATGTCACATTTGATAAATCTCAATCAGCTAACCCTAAATCCATCTCTGACGATGAAGAAGAGTTAGATAATTAGAAGAAATCTCATTTTGGAGAAGCTGGAGCTTCCTTCACCAATCAACCTAACACTGATCTTCCTGAAGGTGATGATGATCCAGATATTATCCCTGGCATGACTAATAACGTAGTTGAATCCTCTTTATAGATTGTGGCCATTCCCATTTGTCACTTACCACCTTCTACTTCAAATATTGATCCTTCGGTCACTGAATCTCCTTCAGTTATTGAACCTCTCTCAATAGATGAATCATGTGATCCCAGATATTCAAGTCTAATTCAATTCATACAACAATCAATCAAGAACAATAGATTCAATCTGTCGGCAAGCTTTTATTTCATAAACTCTGATATACATGTTCTTGATGATTACAAGATTCTTTCAATCTCACTATCTCAATCCGAGATTGTGTAATCAATCTTCATGAATGATCAAGAACATTAAAATGGCAAATCAAGAATCTTGAAAGTAGAAGATTTAGAGAGAAACTAAATCTTTATTATTGATCTTCAAAGTGAATTACACAATCAATGATTAGACAATGAAAATATCCTCACAAAAGATTCTCCTATTCTCACACTAAGAATACAAAAACAAAACCTATTTATTGGACAATTACAATAATTACAAAGAAGAAACAAGACTGAATACAACACTAAGCACAAAAACTCAAACCCAACATTCTCCCCCTTTGGATTCAAGCTTGAAAGAATTGTACATTTTGTAACTCTGAAGCTTTTATCAACTTTAAATCTTCAAAACATTCTCCAAACATTCTCCCTCTTTGGATATAAGACCAAATTAGCAACAGACTTCAGATTTGATTCTTTAAGATATGATCTATAACAAATTCTTTCAAATAACTTCCACTTTGATCAGCATCAAAAAGTTTTAACTTCCCCTTAGAAGTGATAAAAAAATTTATCATTTGATAATCTCTTTCTTTAAAAAGCAGTAAACTCTTTTAAGAAATGATCTTCACATTCACTCCCCCTTGAACATTGCAGCACAATAATCTTCCGCAGTTATTACATTCACTCGTCGAATGTGCGCAAGGACCCTTTGAAGGGTCTCTACGTTTCTAGCCGTCAATTCTTCTTAATGTTTGAGGTGAGTAGCATTTGTCGAAGACTCAACTCTCAATGCTTCTAAGGATGATCGAGCCTCATTCAGAGCAGATGCGAAAGGAGATCGCTCTGCACGGGCCACGTTGAGTTTTAGCTCTTCCAAGGAGCACAACACATTGGTGGCAAAGGATTAGAACTCATCCTTTGTGACATATGTTGTATGGGTAACCTCTGGCTTAACATATGAGCCAGGTTTAGTTCGTGTTCTCGGACACCTTTTGTCTCGACTTGTTTGATGTTGGCCGAGGAAGGACTTCCGGCCAATCCTCGTGTCTCTCTTAGAGAAGAAGACACTACAATTGTTCTTGTAAGAGGAGTTTCCTCAGCAGATTCAGAGTCTGCAAAAGAACCCTCAATGATTGGACTAAGAGACCGGCCGAGAGTCTTCAAGCCATGTGCACCTAATCTTTACTCTAAACAAGGTTGGGAAATGTCTAGCGCAGACGAAACAAATTCCTCTGTATAGGAAAGTCGCATGGCATGGGGAGACATGCCACCTATATTTTCAATGGTATCACCCTTTTGAGAGGGTGAACCCTGCAATGTGGTTTCCCTTTGGCTTGCTTGGCCAGAGGCAGATTTGACCTCTGGCTAGGTGGGCTGGTTAGGGTTTGAGGTGTGCGTCTCTTGTTCACTGACTCCTGTTGCTCAACCAACAGAGTTAGATGGTGTGCTTGCACTGGGAGTTGGTCTTGGAATATAAGTGTGCCTATTTAGAGTCTTAGGCTTCTCTGGCTCTTCGGAAGCCAAAGCAGCTGCTCCCACTCCTCCCTTATCACCCTCTTCACTATGAGATGAGGAAGAGCTCTCAGTCTCACTATGCTTTTGGTCTTCCTTGGATTCCTCTGCGTCAAAACTTGAAAGTAGTCCTAGTTGACATAGAGCCTCTTCTTTAATTCTCCTCTCCTTCTCCTCCTTCCATGCTCTATCCTCTTGATCTAGCCTTTCTCTTTCTTCCCTCTCTTCCTCTGCCTTCCTTTATCTCTCTCTTTGTTTCTTGTCCTCCTGCCTCTTCCTCTTCTGCTCCCTCTCCCTCTCCTTCCTTACTTCCTCCTCCTCGGGTGAAGGCCTTTCTGCCTCTTCACCCTCTAGGGTTATTCCTAAGCATGTCAGGGTTTGAGACACTAGTTCTAGTGACTCGTGTACACGTCTGTACATCCCCCTAACCTCCCTCGTCTTCATATAGGCCATGAGCTTTGATGGAATTGGCCTCTCAGCAGAATAACCGTCCTTGTTCATAGTAGGCTTGTACATTGAGAGTACGTTTACCATGTGCACTGGAAGGTTTACAACATCGATGTTTTGTTCATCAATACTAGGTCTTAGGAGAAGACCTAGAAAGCATGGGAAGAGCACAGCTGTAAAGTCCTTCCCCTTTGAGACATCAAGGTTCTTCTTGGCAACTGCAGCTTTGAATTTCGTGTAGATGATCAATGAATAGTCTAGGGATAGATCGAAGAATATCCCATACACGATCTGCAGAATGTTGGTCGAGCACATGTCAAGGCTGCCGATTTTGCCTATCAGCAAACGGTTTACCCATGTGAACTGAGTGTCCCATATTGGTGGCAGGAACTGTCGACGGTAATACGACAGGTACTGAATTTCTTGGTTTTACCCCAACATCTTCAAAAATGCTACCAGTTCATCCCCGGATGGGAGAGGGCGTACTCGCTCAATCCAAGATCCGTCTTGGTTGGTATTTGAAGGACGTGGGAAAACAACGACATGGAGATACGAACAGAGATGTACTCCTTGGTAGAGGGAATGCAATATTCATCAACAATCACATGTTGGGAGTCAGTGATGTTGCAAGATTTCCAGAACTCCTGAATAAAGCGTTTAGGGATGACGTCATCGGTGTTTGTTAGGGCAGGGTTGAGAAAGTGATGTTGAAGAACGTCGACGATAGGATGTAACTTGGAGTCGAAACAGCCGAAGGTCAGGTAAAGGGCATGGTTGTTGGGTTTCAAAGGAAGGGGAATTATGTTTTGGCTTGTCTTCTCAATGGATTTGAGGGTAGTGGTATGTGTTTGGGAGTTATCTGAGGCGGAAGTAGACATGTTGCAGGTTTCTTGGCGAAGAATATGAGGGTTTTAAAAGTTAGGGTTTGAGAGTTTGTCAAATCAGTTCTTTATTTTGTGTTTTTTAGAGCGGATTATGGTTTTAAAGAACTTACTTGTGGTTGAAATCGATTGAATCGAACTAATGGTTGATGATATTGGAGCTTGATTGTTCGTCAATGGCGGTAATGTTCTTGAGTTCTTGAAGACAGTAAAGAGAGAAAATATTTAGAGAAATTTTGAAGGCGTAAAGAAAATTGATTTTGGGGATAATCACTAATTTAAATAAGGGTTTCCTTATTGGCACTCGAGTGAAAATTAGCCCCCGAAACGTGAAAAACTAAAGCGGTTATTCACAAGCCTGTGAGGAGAAGCCATGTGGCTTGACAGGCTGTGAATCCCGCCGCCCTTATTTGAAAAATTAGGGAAGGGGTGGTGAGCTTCCCTAAATGACAGCATAAATTAAAAAATTAAATAAGACCGTACGCCTTCAATTCAAAGATAAGAGTTTTTCAAAACATTTAGAGAAAAAGGAGAACTCGTACTCTGGGTCATAGAGAAGGATAACAACTATCTTGAGACATATGCTATGTTTATGGGATACAGAGTTGCTATACACGAGAGTTAAACATTGGTTAAGAAATGAAGCCAGAGTATTGTTATGAGAAAGATTACATACCTTAGGAACTCATACAGAGACTCATGGTTGGACTATATAGATCTTCTTTCTTATAAACGTGAAATTTCAAAGACAGACACTCTGTATAGTACATACAGAGGCTCTGTATGGTCGATGATCTGGTGTTCCCCTTGAGTTAAGCTAACGGAGCTTTCTCCCCCTTGAACTATGTTTGGATCATAAAATCATGAGAAGTGTACAAGCATGGTGAACAACGTATAGAGACTCTGTATAGAACATACAGAAGCTCTATATGACAAAAAGGCAAAAGAAACAAGCAAGAGACTCTGCATAGATAATGCAGAAGCTCTGTCTCATGGTCAAAAGAAAGGAACCGGTTATCAAACAAAAATATGCTCGAGAAGGATGTAGAGTCTCTGTTTGAGTTAAAGAAGACTGAGCATACCCAACTTCGTAACTAAGAAGTTGAACCTCTTTTCATCAAGAACCTTAGTAAAAATGTCAGCAAGTTGATGATCTGTATTGACAAAGAACATTTCAATCGTACCTTTTTCTACATGGTCTTTGATGAAGTGATAATGAACATCGATGTGCTTTGTTTTTTAGTGTTGTACTGGATTTGTTGTGATCGCAATCGTGCTTTCACAGTCACAGAGGATTGGAATTTTGTTGAACTCAACACCGTAGTCTTCGAGTTGAGTCTTCATCTAAATTACTTCAGAACAGCAGCTTGCTGCAGCTACATACTATGGTTCCGCAGTTGAAGTAGATACGCAGTTCTACTTCTTGGATGTCCAGCTGATGAGCTTGTCGCTATGCAATTGACAGCTCCCTGAAGTACTCTTTTAGTCAAGTTTGCATCCTGCATGATCAGAGTCTGTATACGCGATAAGATTATACCCAAAATGCTTAGGATACCATAGACCCAAAAATTGAGTCCCTTTTCGATATTGAAAGATCCTTTTTACAGCAGGTAGAGACTCTTTAGGATTTGCTTGATATCTAGCACAGAGACAAGTAGCAAACATGATATTTGGTCGACTAGCCATGAGATATAGCAGTGATCCAATCATGCCACGATAAGTCTTGACATCCATCGGTTTTCCAGATGGATCTGCGTCAAACTTAGTCCCCGTTGTGATCGGTGTTCTCATGACTGAAGAGTTATGAAGTTGGTACTTCTTTAATATGTCAGAGACATACTTAGATTGGTTGATAAAGATACCATCTTCCTTTTGTTTTACTTGCAAGCCGAGGAAGAATGTTAATTCTCTCATCATGCTTCTTTCAAACTCACTCTTCATCAAAGTAGAGAACTTATCACAGTGTCTCTGGCTCGTTGAACCAAATATGATGTCGTCCACATAAATTAGGACTAGAAGCATCTCACCTTTATGCCTCTTAATAAACAAAGTGGTGTCGATTTTACCTTTTCAAAACCATTTGATAGAAGAAAAGACGAAAGTCGTTCATACCAGGCTCGTGGAGCTTGTTTAAGTCCATACAGGGCTTTGTCTAAGAAGTAGACATACTCTGGGTGTATGGAACTTTCAAACCCTGGAGGTTGTTAAACGTAGACTTCCTCATTCAGCTTAACATTTAGGAAGGCTGACTTAACGTCCATTTGATAGACTCAAAATCCCTTATGTGCAAAGAAGGCTAGAAATAAGCATATAGCCTCTAGCCTTGCAACTGGCGCAAAGGTCTTGTCATAGTCTATGCCCTCTTCTTGGCAGTAGCCTTTTGCAACAAGACTGGCTTTGTTTTTTACTACAATTCCAGCCTCATCCTTCTTGTTCCTGAAAACCAACTTATAGCCAATTGCAATTTTATCTCTTGGTAAGGGAACAAAAGTCCATACCTTGTTTCTTTCAAACTGTTGGAGCTCTTCTTGCATGGGATCAACCTAACTAGGGTCCTGTAGGGCTTCATGAACCTTCTTAGGCTCTAGCATGCTTAGAAAGTTTACAAATAAACATTCATTTGCAGTGGCAGCTCTTGTCTTCACATCACTTGAATGTTCACCAATGATTTGATGAAGAGGATGATCTTTTGTCCATCTTGTTGTTGGAGCTGGAACAAAAGTTGGAGTCATTGGATCATGTTCCGTGGATATGTTTGGCAATTGTCTAATGGAAGGTGATGAAGGCTCTGCTTGCTCCCCCTCGGATGATGGTAAAGAGGAACTAGGTTCAGAGACGAAGATATTTTGCTCTGGCTCTAAAGGACTGGGCTCTGATCCAGAGATGGAGGGCTCTGGTTATGGATTAGATTGATCACCAGAGGAAGCAAAAGTGTGAGAAGGGCCAGAGATTGATGTACTTGCAGTGTGTAGCTCTTCATGAACACGTACAGAGTCATCTCTGGGTGCATGCACATAGATGTCCTCATCACCAAAGAAGTCTTCAAATAATTTCCTGAGATCCAATTCCCTTGACTTCGATAGAGAATTGGAAGTCATTGAGTTTAGATCGAGTCTAGAGCTGAGGTACTCTGAAGTCACGAGCTCTTTATCGTTGAACGAGATATTGATGCTCTCTATGACAGTCTTGGTTCGTAGGTTGAAGACTCTGTAGGCCTTGGCATGTGTAGAGTATCCAAGAAATTTGCCTTCATCGGCCTTCTTATTGAACTTGCCAACATGATCACGGTCATTTAAGATAAAGCATCTACAACCAATGATGTGCAAAAATTTAACGTTAGGCTTTCTTTGGTTAATGAGTTCATAAGGAGTCTTCAAGTGTCTCTTGACCACCGTTGATCTATTTGAATAAAGCATGCGGTTAAGATAGCTTCTGCCCAAAAATGAGTTGGAAGACCAGAGTCTGCAAGCATTGTTCTTGCAGCTTCAACTAATGTACGATTCTTTCTTTCTACTACACCATTTTGGTATGGTGTTCTTGTAGCAGAGAAGTTTCGAGATATGCCCTCCTTGTCCAGGTACTCATCGATTTTTGCGTTCTTGAACTTAGTTCCATTATCACTTCTAAGCTTTTGAATTCTACTCTATAGAAGGAATGGAAGCTTTGTCCTTAGCTTGATCATCAGCTCTTGGACATCTGACTTCTGCCTTACAAACTCAATCCAAGTATATCTTGTAAATTCATCAATAAGCACATGGATATACTTTTTTCTAGACAGACTCTGCACAGATATTGGACCACAGAGGTCCACATGAAGCATGTGCAGAGGTCTAACACATGACACATCTGTCTTTGTCTTGTGGGATGCTCTTTTGAGTTTTCCCATTTCACAAGCAGGACAGATATGGTCCTTTTCGAACTTTATTGTTGGTAGTCCGTCAACCAGATTGTTTTTCACAAGCTTCTCCATATATTAAAAACTGAAGTGAGATAACTTGTGATTCCAGAGCCATGCCTCTTCACACTTACGAGATATGAGATAGAGTGTCTCTGAATTATCTCCTGGTGAGAAGTTCATAAGGTATAGATTACCCTTAGGTTTGGCTCTGAGCAACTCCTGACCTAATTCTGGCATAATTGAGCAAGCTTCCTTTTGGAACTTGACATTTTAGCCAGAATCACAAAGTTGGCTTATGCTCAAAATAATTATGTTTAATCCCAGAGACATAAGAAACTTTAGAGACATAAACCTTTCCTTGGTGAAGATTTTCATATCCTTTTATTTCTCCTTGCATGTTATCCCCAAAGGTTACTTGCCCTCCAATTTTCTCTCTGTATGAGGAGAATAGCCTCTTATTGCCGGTCATGTGTCTTGAGCATCCAAAGTCAAGATACCAAATATCCACATGCGGATTCTACAAAACAAGTTATAGGGATTTAGGTACCCATCTCATGATGGGTCCTTAATGATTAGGCTTAGGAGATTTTATTATAGGTTGAGAGAGAGGTTCCGACTCAGCACATGATTTATTAGACTTACGGTCTGATTTGCCAAACTTGGCCTTAGAAGTATTATTTTTCTTCTGGGACTTCTTGGAATTAATCATGGATGACCCAGAGAGAATGTAGTTGGGATTAGAAAGGTGTTGCTTTAATTTTTGCAGCAGAGAGAGACATTCACAAGTATAAACACAATTTTTTATGACAAAAAGGTTTATTAGATTCATAAAATAACTTATTACAATCATTCCTAGCATTGTTAGTTCGAATGAACTTTATATCTAGTTTTGATTGTTTAGAATTTTTAGATTTAGTCTGCTATGTCCTTCCTTTGTCCCTTCTTACTCCTTTAACCTTCAGAGGCCTCTCTGAAAGAGAGGAATTTAATACAGAATTAGCAGCGGATTTTCCTCTCTGTTCCAGAGTGAACTTAATTGTCTTTAAACAGTTAGTTTAGAAACTTTTGATGCAGAGGTAACATGTTTAGATTTCATAGCCTTGTTCTTCTTCTTAAGCTCTAGAGAAGATTTAGCTCATCTGCACATGTCCACGAAATCAGGAATTATGGGAATCTTTTTCCTCTGCTCCATTGCTGGAATAGATTTATTGGATATCCCACTTGGAAGTTTAACAACTTCTGGTCCTGGTGCCACTATCTCTGTCTCAACTTGCTCTTTATTCGAGTCCACCTCTGATTCTGAGTCAGAGTCAAGAAAATCCTTGTTATGGATTTTGAGTTGCAGAGGTATCATTGAGAGTTTGAGATTCTCGTGAACATGGACTAGTGCCTTCACCCTTCTGTTGCATTGATGAGGAACTTTCAAAAGTATCCGAGGAATTACCCTCAAAATTATCTGCATGACCTACGGATGGATAATTCAAGGCCTCAAGAAGATCTTGCTCAAAGACTTGTCTCACCGTCCCTATGATTCATTCTGATGTTCCCAAAATCATACAAATCAGATTAAATGTTCAAGAACAAGAATCAAGATGAGTAAAGAGAGATTTTCACCAAAATGAATATTGTATTTCTTCAAAGAAAGTACAAATGATTTACAACACTTAATCAGAAGTTATGAACTGAACTAATTACAATTAGAGAACTAACGACTATTTATACCAAGGAAATAGTAAAGCCTGACTATTACAACACAATTACAATGGGAGAACTTGAATACAACATTTAAGCATAAACTTGAACCCAACAATCTCCCCCTTTGGATTCAAGGTTGAGACATTATGAATCTTGTCTTTCTAAGTTCGAGTAGTGTCTCTAGCCTCCTTAGTGCACTCCGATACTGCAATTTATCATCAAGCAGATTTAAGGCATTGATCAGCAAATACCTCTCCTTTGGACTGATCCTCTAAGATTCCGCAGCTCTATCATTATCAGCTTTTGTCATTTCAAGCGCCCGTCTCACCATCCTTATCGTGCCATCACAATATTTATTCAGCTCACTGAATCTCATGAACTTCTTTATCCGACCTTCGGCTCTGTACACAACCCTGAACTCCGGTTCTTCAAGAATTATATACAAATGATAGCCTTCAATATCTTCTAGCTCTTGATCTGGTCTATTCATGTTAATGATTCTCTGATTGTCTTCAAGACCCATTTGAACATCAAAAACCATTGATACTTTGACATGACTTCGCATAAATCTTTTTATAGCACTACCAACAAGTGCTCCTTCTCTTCTGACCGTCATGTTCTGCAGTTCGGGGTACATGTCCTCCAAATCTTCTAAATAAAGGTTACAGAAAGCAGCTTCGCTAAATACCCAGACCTTCCCATCTTGTCGTGTAACAATGAACACCGGATACCAAACTCTAAGGAGTCTTTGGTCATCAATTTTCTTGATAGAGATGACTTGATGTTTGGTCCGAACTTGGCTGATTCGGAGACGCTTTGCCTTGAGAAAATGCTTGTACTCTAAACGATAATCTCGGGTTTCTTTATGAATCCCAAGAATCTTGTCAGCACTGAGAGCTTTACGGTGTCGGAGGAAGAAACCAAAGTACAAGTCTTCCAGATAAGGTTCTCTGATCCTTGCTCTATCATAACCTGGAACGTTACCACGAATTGCAAAAGGCACATAGTTTTTAGTAAAGATCTTAGTTGGATCATACGCCGCTCTCGGAGTTTCAGACGCACTA
This sequence comes from Cynara cardunculus var. scolymus, assembly GCF_001531365.2. NCBI lineage: Eukaryota > Viridiplantae > Streptophyta > Magnoliopsida > Asterales > Asteraceae > Cynara > Cynara cardunculus. The sequence continues at coordinate 77,131 of NW_020200756.1, forward strand.
AGATCAACTACAGTGGAGGGTTCATGCAGAGTCTAATGATCACCCTGGAATGGAAAAATAGGATCTTCTTCATTGATATCTGCTTCAAGGTCAAAATACATTCTGGATGATTCATCAATGTTGTCGATGTCTTCACCAAAATCCTGATCTCCTCCCAGTTATGTAGCAAATGCTTCTTTGAATCCCACATTGGCAGACAAAGCTAGAAGCAACTTTATTCCTACAGTGGAGTCCGCCGGCTTTTCAACCATTGGCTCGATCACTGGATTTGTCTCCAAAACTGTCTCATCTTCAACAATTATTGGGCCAGCAGTCCTTTCCCTTGTTGTTTCAGGAACAGGACTTTCGACGTTTACTACTTGAGAATCTGGCTCTCTTTCAACACTTTGAGCACTAACAGATGACTCAGCCAGCCTCTGTCTCTTTCTCTCCCCTCATGATGATCAGGATCATCCGGATCATCATGTCTTCTTTTAGTGAGGTGGCTTGAGCTCGGCACGTCTCTTCTAAAATAGATACCCTTTCGGATAGGGCATCAATTGAACTTTTCAGGGCTTCAGTGTTTGATGTAATTAACTTACTAAATTTTGAGAAGTTATAAGCAACTACATCCTGAAAGGCCAAAAACTCTTAGGCTCTAACTGCGGGGTTATTATCAACAAGCTGTCGGAGGAGCCCAACAAGGTGTGCATCAGCCGAATCAGTCTTTTGAGTTGACATCAGCTTTGCGTACAACAAAGATTTAAGCTCATTCACCAATTGCTCTTGTTAGCTCCATTATTCCTATCTTGTAAAAGTATAGAAAAAGTATATTGTAAGACTTGACAGAAGGTTAACTCCACAGAAGACAACAGAGGACTAGCGACARAAGCCGTATGATYGAGCAAGTGAAGAGTGGAAGAACCTCTGATGTGTCTCACAGATGTTCTGGAAAATAGTCCTCTGTCAAAAGAACACGCAAGTCATTTACAGCAGAGCCTCTAAGATGGCTCACAGAGGGTCTGCGGTTTTCGTCTTCTGTGAAGTTTCTGTTCTAACAGTTTTCGAAGGTAGTTAGCCGCATGTGCTTCTCACGTGACTAGGGCTTAATCGACTTTCTTTGGACGACTCAGATGAAGACACGTGTCAAGATCTTCTCTCTAAGGTCGTTAGGAACTAGTATAAATAGTGGATAGGGCCTCTGTAAACTGTGCGCTTCCAGTATTGTAATTGTCAAAATTTTCAATTGAATTGATTGAAAACCTTTATTGCAATTTTCTTGCATTCATCTTCTTTGTTGAGACTATGTGTTCTTGGTGTATTTAGAATTTCTAATCACTTACTCACTCTGTTTTGCTCTTATTAATATTTCCGCTGCACTTCAATTGTTTTAGAGCTTATTTAGAGTATTAGATCAATACCAAAGTTGAATTCAGATCCAACAATTGGTATCAGAGCAGGTTTTGAATTCTAACTCAATTAATTCTGCTTTTGGTATTAATCTGTGATTCCTAGAACACCCATTTCTTCAGATTACCCTGTTTCACTCACTGCTGAATCAATATCATCTTGTTCTTATTTTTTCTTCAAATTTCAATGGCGAACATGGTTAATACCTTGTTCATGAATACTGGATCTCAATCCAAGCCTACCACGCTTATCCGAGAGGAATACCTGCAATGGAAAGTGCGCATGATGAACTTCCTGGAGGGAATTCACCCCAAAATTTGTGAATTTCTCTACAATCCACCATACGTGCCAATGAATTTGATTCCACGAGTTCCAGCAACTGGTACAACCCCCGAAGTTCCTGAGCACTATGAGCCAAAACCAATTGCAAACTKDARYGATRAARANAAGGTATTGGTTGAATTGGGAAGCAAATGTAAAAGGCTGTTAATCATGGCTATACCTCATGAGATTTTCAAATGTATTGATCACTGCCATCTGCCTATGGACATTTGGGCAGAATTGGAGAAACAGATCGAAGAAAAGAAGAAGAAGAAGAAAAAGAAGATTCTGATCACATAGAGTGAGGAGAGCTCTGAAGAAGAAGTAACAATGAATGAAATGATGAAGACTCTGGCATTGATCACCAGAGAGTATAGGAAGGGTGGTGAAAAGAAAGAGTATAGAAGTTTCAACAGAAGAAACTACATAGAAGGTGGAAGATCTGATGGAAGTGAAAAGGAGGAGCAGAAGCCTCCACAGAAGATAGTTGAACATAAGAAGGAAGACTCAGACACAGAGGATGAGATCTTCTGTGAGATGGCAAAAATTGACTCCGACTCTTCTGACTCAAATGACCAAGAGGTTTCCACTTCTCACTCTTCTAAATCAATTGATCTATACAAATGATCATTGATAATCTTGATTCATGCCATTTGGAACATTACAAGCCTAAAGAAAAACTTTCCTTTTGTGAGAAAGAAGTCACTCTTCTCATAGAGGAAAGAAATAGATTTTTTAAAATGTTCGAAGAGGCACAAACAAATTTTGTGAATTTGGAAAAGTCCTCAAAAAAAAAGTTTGCCAAAATTGAAAAGGAGTTAAAGAACAAGGTTGATGAGTTAAGGAAAGTAGAGCATGAGAAATGCAATGTTGTTTCTGTCAAAGATTACTTCCAAAAAGAAAGAGAGTTTTTGCATCAAGATATTCTTGACAGAGAGCTCAAGATTAAAAAGTTTCAAGATGCTCAAAATTTTTATAAAAATATCAAAGTTAACATGGGGAGAATAGGTCTGGGTTTCTCAGAATTTGACAACAAACCAGGTTTTAAATCTAAGAGAACTCTTGAGAATACCTTCAGATCTTCAAAGAATCTTAAAAGTAACATTTCAAACATTAAGTCCATGTTTAAAAGACGAAGGCTTTTGGTTGCTCCAGACTCAAGAACTCCTTTAATAATGGAGAATGTAGCTTTTGAAGACTATATTGACTCTTTCTCAGCTTCTGAAAGGAAGGATTCCATTCCAAGAAAATTTATGAGACAGAGTCAGATAGGAATTTTTAAGTTTGGACAACCAGATACCCAAGAAGATTGTGCTTTTGTGTGTACAATTCGTCCTCTTGAAAGAAAGTTATCCTCAGAGGCTCTTGAATTTTTTCCAAAACACATCACAGAAGCTACAAATATTAACTCTAATCTCCCAGAGCTTTCTGAAAATGAGTCTCTTTGTGAAAAACGTTTTGTCACAGAGCCTTCAAGCATAAATCAAATTATCTCAAGTTCATTCATAACTGATGAAGATCTTCTCACATCAGACTCTGAAGAAAAGGCCCTCTCTGATTTAGAATYTGAGCAYGAAACTGCCTCAGATTATGAAGAGAGTCCTACACAAGTTGTAGAAACTGATATTCTTGCACAAAAATCAACTATTGCCTTAACCAACAAGAAAACAGGGGTAATGATTTGCCCTAATTTTATGGATATGTGCATAAATATCAAGGCCTCTCTTGATCTTGAGAAAAGAGAAAAGGAAAAACTAAGACTAAGTAACTCTCAAAGCTCTTCCTCTACAACTCAAAGACCAAAATACATATGGCAACAATTGAGAAAATGGCCTCAATCTAACACTGCTTTTGTCTCAGTAAATGCAGGAAAATCAAAGAGGGGATCTAAACA
>NW_020200756.1:81298-112623 GCF_001531365.2 Cynara cardunculus var. scolymus
CTCATCAGAACCTCTGGCGCTTCTATCAGAGGCTATGTGGGTCTGAACTGAGCAAGTGCTCATCTCTCTGAGGATTTTCAAACCGTTTAGGTATACAAAGGTGTAACATATTAGAAGGCCCCGCACATATCACAGAGGCTCTGTTGCCCTTAGGCTTCTAACAAAACTCACTTCTATAGTTTTCTATTATTGATATGGTGCATGTGGTTCTGTGGATAAGGGTTAAAGTTGACCACATGCGTGTCAGAAACGGGGGCACACGTCATCAATCGTGCATCTTCCCAAAAACACGTGACATATTTTGATTCGTCTTTCCCATAAGCCACTCATCACGGTATATCGCCAAATAAACGGTTCACATTCAAAATTCTTTACTATAAATACTGTTCCCCCCATCATATACCCCTTCACTTCTCTAAATACTCTAACGAATCCTCCAACAAAATCTCAAGCTTTCCGGCAACCTGCATATACGTCTTCAAGCTCAGCATCCACCTCCGCTCAATCCGAAAACAACCCAAATAGTAATGAAGTGAACCAATCTCAAACACTGACCTCTCATGCCATATCATTTTTACAGAATCGAAATGAGAAAGTGATGCTGGTAAAGAAACCTAATAACTACTACTTCGCTCCATCCCCAAATGGCTTCCCGAAACACACTTATCCACTACTGGAGATCCTTCGCAATCACCGCATCTATTACGCACTCACCGCAACAAAACCTACCCCTGAAACCTATCTCACCCAATTTCTACTTAGTTCTTACATCTGCACCCTGAAAGGTACTAGATTAAGCATAGTAGGCTATGCTTCACACCCAATAATCAAATCCCTCGTACCAATGGAGATGAACGTCGAGACCCTACGTATTGCCCTGCACCTACCTACACTGGACGTTCTTAATTTGGATGCCTTCGCACCAACTCCATCAGATACGGAATTGATCGAATTCCTCGTATTCCACTCATATACGACAAAGACGAAAATCATCAAACATACTGAATTCAAGAGGAAGGGCCTTCCTTCTATGTGGAATACTTTGTTTTCGATCATCAATTGTTGTTTAACGGGGAAGGTCGGCAGTCACGATCAAGCATCTCATGCCATGCTCTCCATAGTCTATGGAATATACTTCAACTTGCCCCTCGATTACGCGCAACTCATCTTTGATGATATGGTGGGTCTAATCAAGAAGAAATGTGCTACTCAATGGGGTGAGAAATCRAAGGTAAAAGCACAGAAGAAGGCCAAGGAAGACCTCAATCACCCAAACTTGATCTTACAGAGGTTCTTCGGCTTGGTCTTTGGAGACATGATTGCAGAGAAGCTGCCCTCTGCAGAGCCGAATGCTCGTTTATACCCAATGAAGGAGTTTCATCCAACAGAGCATGAGCTAGGCTACAGAAGCATGAGGCCATTATCAAAAGCTATGCTCAAGTACCTTAGCAAAGGAGATAAGAAGGCTTATAGAAGTGGATACAGGAGGCTAGAGCCGGTCCCTGAAACCCCTCCACGAATAGGTATCCCCGTAGGTGAGAGAGTGCACAAAATGAGAGTTGAGGGAAGATTGGAGGAGCCTGCAGAGGCAAGGGAGCTGAGTGAGGAAGGACCGAGAGTAGTTAGTAATCCCCCACGAAGGCCAAAAAGGTCTAAGAAGACTCACAAGGATGTCGATCCTTTTGATAAAAAAATAGGGAAAAAGAGACCCGTAGCAGAAGAGGGTCCAAACAGTCATCTACCAAAACCCAAAAAAAAGAAATCAAAGAAGGCCCAACCCATAGAGGTTGAGGTCACAGAGGCCGAGATTCAAGAAGGCCCGGCAGAGGCTGTACCTAAGCGCAGAAGGTTGCACAAGGCTGTTCGAGAAGAGTCCCCCTTGAGCAAATCCAAGATATAATCTTCGATCTCAAACAGAGTTTTACAACGCCCACAGAGGTGGTATATTTGGGGACAGAAGTCGTACTAGACAACGAAGAGGAAGAAGTGGAGTTAGAAGAGGGTGAAAAGATGCCGAAGGCACACATTCAAGCCCCCCTCCCAGTGCAACCCACATGGCTAGGGACCCTGTTCTAGAGGGAACCCTTATTGAAGAAAGCGTGCACATGCTGAACCCTGAACCAACCAACCTCGCAGAGGACATTCTTTCGTCCTCTGTCGAATGCACAAACCGGGAATCCTATTCTACTCTATCATCCTCTCAAAAGGATGGTAGTTTTACCATAAGAGTCCATTCGCCCAAGGACTCGACACTACCAAGAGRGGCATCCGTTGCCCCTCCATACGTGAGTGAACCACCTAGTCATGCTTCAGAGGCATGCGAGAGAATCACTGAGGCTGCGAGTCTAGGACGCCCAAAGTCTCCACTCGATCCCTCTGCCAAGTTAGACTCTAAACCTATTAGGCACGAAATCGACAGAACACCGGTAGGCTCTCCAATTGGGGATGTCCGAGGATCTGGTGGAAGTCACCGAGATAACAACACCAAATCGGTCACTGAGGGCGCCTTACACTCCAAGGCTACTAGGTCACCATGTGTTGGTGATCTAGGTTCCCCGAGTGCCTATGTGACGAAGGAGGAGTTTCAAACAGTCGCCACAGAGGTACTCAAGAGGTTGGATGAGTTGAAAAGCTTGTCCTCCTCCTCTCCGGCGACAGAGGCACTTACAACTTTCACAGAGGCTCTGAAGGAGTTGACTTCTAGAACTTTTGAACTCAAGGCGGCCTTATCAGCCCTTCAGAGCTCTGTCCTCAACGAGGCTGATCTCACAGAAGCCTTCGGCGTACTGTCTCTCAATCCTTCTTCCATCAACACACTGAAGACAGAACTGACAGAGGTCGCCACCCAGTATGCTGCAGACATGATTTCTACCAGCTACACGAACTACTCCGCCTTCAAGGATGAAATCAAAGAGATGTTCTCCTCTGCGATCACTTTTGGCGTCGACTCCTCATCCTCCAGGGCTAATATTAACCATCTAGCCACTCGCAGAGAGCTAGACGCAATGGTTGAGGCCCTCGGAGAGACCGTACGGAAACACCATGACCATCTTCTCAAAGATGCCCGAGCTACTAACGAATCCATCAGAGACTGCATGAAGCAACTCGTCACAGAAGGTCACTCATTCCGAAACAAAATCTATCGTTGCGTCTCTACCATGAAATGGTTCACAGAGATTGATATCAACACCGCCACTCTGAATGCTAAAATGGTAATAGAGAAGATGGAGAAGGCGGCCTCCAGAGTACTCAGGCATTTGAAGAAGGCTCCCCTCACCTCATGCAAGGCAGAGGCTACTCAAATCCATGATGATCAGGGAGGCAATGATCCTGATCGTCATGAGGGGGAGAAGAAGACAGAGCCAAAGAAATCAACCTCTACCAAACCACTGAAAAAAGTGGATTCTAATGCAGCCCTATTCTCCAAAGAAAAATCTCCAGAGCCTACGGGGAAAGGCAAGGGTAAAGTGGTAGAGGCGTCGCCAAAGAAAGGGTCTAGCTCTGAGACACTAGAGGAGATTAATGATGATGAATATGACGACCCTGAACTGGTTCAAGCCCTCAAGGCTTCTTTGGCAGAGGCTCGAATGAAGCAAGGCAGAGCTCCCATCCCCAAATTCGGAGAAGGCTCTTCCAAACTAGCCAAGATACCTAAAGAGACGTCCACGAGTACGTTCGACGCTTTGTTAGGAACAGACAAGCCAATCCTACTAGAGGGGTCTACCTAGAGGCCAATACTTGAAGAAGACACCAGAACGCCAGAGTCTGTCACAGTGGGGAGGGTCTCTGAAATTATTGATTTGATGAACAAGATTCCTACGCAGAGGATGCGTACAGAGCCCGTAACCACTGTCGAAGAGATTTTGCGGTGGCGTTACTCATCCACGGACACAGAGCCCCTATACAATCCAGAGCTAACTGGCATGCCCTCTGTCGAAGCAAAGTTTCACTTCTCTAAACTCACCAAGCCACCAGTGCAGGTCTTCTCAGAGCACGTTATTCGCTCACTAGAAACCATCTCTCCGCGCACCATGCTGAAGAAGACCGTGCTGTACACTCAATATACGGTGAAGAGGGATGATGGTAACCTCTACACTTTTACAGATGCTGACCTCCACAATCTGTGCGTATTTGATATAATCTTCTTGCACAAGATCCTGAACAAGTACATGGAGAGGAGGTCAAGCTACTCGATTTCTCTCAGAAGGCTGATAGAGGTGATGCGTGCCCAAGTCAATTTCTACGGCCAGAAAGACTTCGATATTGCTATGAGGTTGGCCTAGCCAGAGCTGAAGATTACTTCTCCAAAGAACAGACCCATTTGGCTGCATAGGTTCCATCCCAACACTATTATCCACAATCCCATCTTTGGGTTTGTTTTCTTGGACAAGGATCAAATACTAAGATTCTTCGATCCGAAAGAGGCGTATAAGTATTCAAAAGAGTCCCTCGAATGGGTGTTCAACTCGGCGGTGGCAGAGGTGCAGAAAGGGCAAATAAGGGCGGATGAAGTAACGGACCTTCTGGAAACCATCAAAATACAAGTTTCATTCAGGGAATGGATCTTCAAGGTCTACAAGACTGTCAAGGCTGATTTGCAATATGATGTAGACGATTATCCAGACTCTGCTGTTGAGTAAACTTTTGTAATAATGTAGGCCTGCACAATTTTTACTYCTTTCAGTAATGTAAATTTTTGCAGAGGATGAGATTAATCTCCTCTTGTATTTTTCCTTAAGTCAAAACTTGCACCCAACTGTCCACAATTACTTTTTCAATACTTAAGGGGAGATTGTTAGCTCCATTATTCCTATCTTGTAAAAGTATAGAAAAAGTATATTGTAAGACTTGACAGAAGGTTAACTCCACAGAAGACAACAGAGGACTAGCGACAGAAGCCATATGATCGAGCAAGTGAAGAGTGGCAGAACCTCTTATGTGTCTCACAGAGGTTCTTGAAAATAGTCCTCTGTCAAAAGAACACGCAAGCCATTTACAGCAGAGCCTCTAAGATGGCTCACATAGGGTCTGCGGTTTTCGTCTTCTATGAAGTTTATGTTCTAACAGTTTTCGAAGATAGTTAGCTGCATGTGCTTCTCACGTGACTAGGGCTTAATCGAATTTCTTTGGACGACTCCGATGAAGACACGTGTCAAGATCTTGTCTCTAAGGTCATTAGGAACTAGTATAAAAAGCGGATAGGGCCTTTGTAAACTGTGCGCTTCCAGTATTGTAATTGTCAAAATTTTCAATTGAATTGATTGAAAACCTTTGCAGCAATTTTCTTGCATTCATCTTCTTCGTTTAGACTGTGTGTTCTTGGTGTGTTTAGAATTTCTAATCACTTACTCACTTTGTTTTGCTCTTATTAATATTTCCGCTGCACTTCAATTGTTTTAGATCTTATTTAGAGTATTAGATCAATACCAAAGTTGAATTCAGATCCAACAGCTGTTGTACCCTCGGAGGCTCGGGCACAGGCGGTGGTGACGGCACAGGCGGTGGTGACGGCACAGACGGTTGATGTTCAATTACTGGCTCCTTCCCCTTCATTATCCTTTTGAGACTTAGGATTTATGCTTCCATATGATCTTGAACAGTCTTTACGGCCCCGTCCAGATATTCCCTTGACACGAAGTCGGGTAAGATCACCCCTGGATCACTTAGATTGTCAGTTGAGACAACAGTTGAATAAACTGTTGTGCCTACATTCAGTGTTGGCGTTATATTAGAAGTGGTAGGACTTCCAACCGGTCCTTGTGGTAGGCCAAAAGACACCATTGTGGTCATTCCAGCAGGTTCACTAAGATCGCAATTGGAGCAACAGATGCTCTTGACTCTTGTGTACCTATGTGTATGGGCTCTATACTCGAGGTGCACAGAATCGAAGTCGTAGGTTGCGGCAGCGGCCTACTGTTTTCAATATCTACATTCTCCGAGTGAGAAGTAGATAGAGTATGTGATAAATCCCCGTGAAGAATTGAAACAACTGGTTGTTGAGAACCAGTTGCGTGGTCGGGATGGGTGTGCAAATGCATAGCTGGGCTAGCTATGTCTTTTTCAATACCAACATTCAACGAATGAATTTCGATAGTAGACGTGGGTGCCCGGCTAACTGCTTTGGCTGGGATAGGAGCTTGTTCTTCATTTTGTGCTCCACTCTCACACTCACCATCTTTTTCTCCGTCCCTTACACTCAACCTCTCAACATTTTCAACTTGAGCTCCCTCATCACCTTCAACTGGATCATCCTCCAGCATACGATCAAAATCATCATATACTCCACCAAATTCATCAACATTGAACGATAAAGATTGTAGACTTGGGCAAGTCTGTGGAGCTTCTATCTCATGAAAGATATCGTCAATGTTCTCAATCACTGCTCCGAGTTGAATATTCTGAGAAAGTATCGGTTGAGCAGGATTGCCAGCACCATCATCATTATCATCATTATCACCAACATCATGATCATCACCCTGAGCTGCCTCATTATTGGATATAGTATCTTCCAAACTTGAATAAGTTGTGGAAGTACTTTCTGTTTAAGTACTGTACTGATCAGAGGCTCCCCGCTCCTCATTATCCCTCTCATTTTCATTTTCCCTTTGCTCACAACCCAGTTCAGGTAACTCTTGTTCCTGAACACTCTCACCTATAGGATCTATCACTCTCCTATAGTCTATTACGCATTGAGCCCTCTAATCAGCGGAGGCAAAAAGCTCAAGTGGGATTTCCATTATAGAATCAAGATTTTCAACTTCTGTGTGTTGCCGAATATGTGTCATGACGAACGAAGGCCCAACTTCACTGTTTGCCCTGGCTGGGATGTCATCGTTCGTGTTCATCATGGCTTTAATAATAAGTTGCAAGAATCGTTGAAATGGCACAAAATTCCTTGCTTTGGACGGAAACCGTTTGGCATTGATGAGCTCGACGAATTTATTCCATATAATCAGTGCATAATCATACTTGCGCGTGAATTCAACTCCATGGAAGAATTTAAGAAACAAACTGCTGCAGGTATCGATTTCGGCAGTATTTGATGTTAGGCATCGGTTGAGGATTGAAAATAGAAAATGCCATTTCGACGGAAGGAATCGCCGTTTGAACTGCGACGGATTAGTCAACTCTTGCGAGTATCCTAATCTTTTACTATCTTGGCAGAGTTTGTCATCAATGACCAATGGTTCAAAACATGTCGAGCCCAATCCCGGTAGACGTAGTATTCTTCGAAGTTGTTTTATAGTCAAACGACTTACGTATTTGTCTACGCTTCCTTCAAAATAATAGGTGTCACCATCTTTGGCAAGGGTTAGAGTGTTCGAAAACTGTTGTAAGTAAATCATCAGGACAGAAGAATTTGCAGAAAGGGCATAGGAAATGGGATGTCCACGAAGATTTTCTGGTATTATTTGGTATTCTGAAGGCATTTCGAAATTGAAGGAATGGTTATTAGGTTTGATTTCGAGAAAGTGGCTTTCTGGTAAAAGAGAATCTTATGGGATGGGATTGTTTGTGGGCTGGTTCGGGTTATTAATGTTATCAGATTTGACCGAAAGAATATGGGATTCCTCGTCAGACTGATTTTGTTGGTCAGCCATTTGTACCTGTAAAAATTCTTAGAATGTTAGATCTCGATTAAAGAAACAAAGCTAGTATCCATCAATCAAAACAAAATATTTCTAAAAAAATTGAAAAAACTTAAAAAAAATTAAAGTCTAAAAAAATAACACTAACTAAATTTAAATAACAAAAACTTAATTCTAAAAAAAAAGTAAAAACAAAATTCTAAAAAAAATCTAATACTAAAAAAATTTATCTAAAAAAATTAAAAAAAAAATATTCTAAAAAAAATTAAAACTAAAACAAAAATAAAATTAAGACTAAAACAAAACTAAAAAAATTAAAACAAAAAAATTAAAGAAAAAATTCACCCGGATTAGAGATACGGTCAAAACAAAAAAACAAAAAAAAAATCTAAGATTCAAACCCCTAAACCGGACAACATCACACAGATTGAGGTTGATCGGAGAAATCTCCGATCACCTTCTCTGTTGAACAATCCGATCAAAACAAAAACCCTAAATCGACTAAAACAAACCTAAACTAAATCTAAAACTAAATCGATCAACACTAAAACTTCTATTCTAAAAAACCGATTAACAAAACGTGTTATGATTTTAAGCAATTATTAGAAACGAATTATGTTTATCTATAGAGATTTAAGCCCATTAAAGTCCAAAATCTATTATTTTGCCATAATTGGTTCATGTTAAGTTTCAATTTGAATTAAATACAATATAGTCCAAGAAAGTAACAATCCAAAGATAAGAATCATCGAGTCCAAATGAATAGGTTTAAACCTTTGAAGAAGAATAAGCTGAAAACAGTAATCGAGACGAAGTCTTGAAGATCTTGAGCGATTTAACAGGCGGTGAAAACGATGAACACTGCAAGCGATGAACGGTGAAAGTAAAAAAAAAAGAGTAAAATCGATAGAGTATTTATAGTAAAAGACAAAAACCCTTTAAATTCTAAATCGCTCAAGGCTTATCCGGATTAGGATAAATCGGACAAGAGGTGTCCGATTTAGAACATAGAAACAACTAAGACTTAAACCGGATGATAAACCGCTCAAGGCACAAGCGATTTAGATGAACATCGCTCAAGAGTCAATCGATTTAAAAAATAAATCGCTCAAAGGTTAATCGATTTGACATAAATCGGATGATAAATCGCTTAAGGCATGAGCGATTTAAACAAATACCGCTCAACAAACAATCGATTTACAAGGAAATCGCTCAAAGAATAATTAGCGATTTGGAATAAATCGCTCAAAGGACGAGCGATTTATACTTAAATCGCACAAAGAAGCAACAACCGATTTAAGAATCTGATCAATAGCATCAAGCGATTTAAAAAATCGCACAACTCCTTAGAATTATATCTAACCTTATCCAGGTAAGAGTTTATCGAATAGCCTTTAGTCCGGACTAGCCTAAATCGGACACTGATTTGTCCGGATTTGCAATAAATCGGACAAAGTGTTGTCCGAATTAGTCTAAATCGACCAAACACTTACTCTCTTAAACTCTTAAATCATTCAAAAATTATATATTATTCAATAACTTGTAAGAAAATTTTAAAGCAGATAGTATATTCAGTTATATTCACTCCCCCTCAAAATATGAATCAGATAAAAACAGATAAAATTCCACACTCCCCTTCAAATATAGATTTCCACGATCAAAGAATTTAAAAACACAGAAAAAAATGAAATATCGATTTGTATTAAAAAATACAGATATTTTGACCAAATGAATTTGAATTAAATACAGTTCAAAAATTGAACTGTTTTTAATAAAAATTCTAATTTTCAAATTCAGCATGCCTAACTTAGATACTAGAAAAGCTGAAGCGTTTTTCATCTAAAGCTTTCGCAAATAAGTCGGCTAACTGAAATTCTATATTTACAAAATACAACTCAATGGTTCCTTTTTCTACATGATCTTTAATAAAATGATACCGAATATGTATATGTTTTGTCTTAGTGTGTTGAACAGGATTACAAGATATTGCTATTACACTCTTTGAATCACAATAAATGGGAATTTTATTAAAATAAAACTCATAGTCTCTGATCTGTGTCTGCATCCACAATACTTGAGAACAGCAGCTGGCAACAGCTACGTATTCTGCTTCAGCAGTAGAGATGGATACACAATTTTGTTTCTTTGACGCCCAGCTGACTAGTTTATCCCCAAGAAATTGTAGATGTCCCGAAATACTTTACCTGTCCAACATACAATCTGCATAATTTGCATCTGAGTATGCTGTTAGTTCAAACTTAGTACCCTTGGGATACTAGAGTCCAAGATTAGCAGTCCCTTTTAGATAACGGAAAATGCGCTTAATGGCACTTAAATGGGACTCCTTTGGATTAGCCTGATATCTGGCACAAAGATGTGTTGAAAACATAAATCCGATCTACAAGACGTCAAATACATTAAAGAACCTATTATGCCTCTATATGTTTTCTGATCTACAGCTTTTCCAGATGGATCATAATGTATTTTCGTTTCATGAGTCATAGGTGTTTTGCTAGATGAACAGTTTTCTAAATTAAATTTTTCTTCAGGATATCAAAAATATATTTTGTTTGACAGATAAAAATTCCCGAAGATAATTTTTTTACTTGAAGACCTAAAAAGAAGTTCATCTCACCCATCATACTCATTTTAAAACGCGAAACCATTAAGGCAGAAAAGTTTTTGCAGTATTTTGGGTTCTTAGATCCAAATATTATGTCATCTACATAAATTTGTAGCAAAATAATATCCGACTTCTCCTTTTTAATAAAGAGGGTCATGTCAATATTACCTTCGAGAAACCTGATTTTACCAAAAATTCTAATAATATGTCATACTAGGCTCTCGGTGCTTGTTTAAGACCATATAAGGCTCTGTCAAGGATGTAAACATGATCCGGCTTTGACTGATCCACAAAACCCTCGGGTTGAGAAACATAGACTTATTCCTTGAGAAGACCATAAAGGAATGTCGTCTTGACGTCCATCTGATACACCTTCTTGCTAATTGTATCCTTTAGCGACGAGTCGTGCCTTATTTCTAACAACACCATCTTCATCCTTTTTATTCTTGAAAACCCACTTTGTACCGATAATCGTTTTATTGTTGGGACGCGGTACCAATCTCCAGACTTTTAATGCTTCAAATTGGTTCAGCTCTTCTTGCATTGCAAGTATCCAGTCCGGATCTGCTAAGGCTTCAGACACCTTAGTTGGTTCAGTGTTACTCAGAAACATGGAATATAAACACTCATTAGCTATAGCAGACCGAGTACGAATAGATGCTGAAGGATCGCCAATAATTTGATGTATTGGATGATTCCTGGTCCACTTCTTGCTATGAGGTAGGGGAATATATGAATTTTGATCTGAAGATCAGTGTATGCATTTAGGAGTAAATTGGAGTAGGTTCAGGTGAAGGCTCAATGTTTGGAACTGTGGTAGACTGAATATCTGCCTGAGGTGAGGTATTTTCATCTTCAACAACCGACACCTCTGGCACGTTAGTATTTACGCCCTCTTCCCGCTGAACTGGACCATCAGAAGTTTCCATTTGAATCTCTTCATCTACTTCTTTTGTTTCTTCTTCAGTTTCAGTTACTGGAACATCAGAAGATGGACCAGATAACTGTTGTTCGGTTTGTATATTCCTAGACAAATCATTGGACTGATTAGATTTTTGAAATATCCATCGTAAAAGTTTTCAAACAATGAATCTAAGTCAGAAATATTCATCTGGTTCGGGTTTAACTTCATCACCATTTGTTTAAGATGTTTAGGATTATGAGAGCCAAAACAAAAAATTCCTTCTCCCTTCTGTATGCTTTTTAAATCAACTAGTTGCATATATTTTGAAGAGTAAGAAATATTTTCAAATTTCAGTTTTTGAGTTCTAGCCCCATTTTCATGTCTACATCTTTTAAAAGGTGAGTTTTTAGGCAATGCTAGAAAATCGGGTTTTTGATCTACCCCTGACCTAAACACGTACTCAAGAGTAGATTGTTTCTTCCATGTGAGGTCTAGGTCTGTATAACCTATCCCTACTCTATCCTGTTGAGAATTTATCTTTTCATACACCTGCTGAGCGTATTTCTTTGCAATTCTAGTGTAGGAATTCCCTTTCCTTTTGAAAAATAATTTTTCGTGGCTTCAGAAGTTAACCTATCACGCTCTTTCTCTAAAATTCTTTATCCTTTTTCTTTATAGCTGCTTTTAGTTCGGAGCACTCTGATTTAAGACTATTTTCAGAGGAACATTTTACTTCTAAAAAAATTTATTTTTCCTCTGAAAACTCTTGTTTTTCTACAGATAACAACTCTGTTTCTTGTTCAAAGAACGATTTTTCTTTTTCAAAAGAGTTTATTTTTGACCTTTCAACAGAGATTTTTTGTTGTAGTTTTATAAAATCTTGGGTTAAAGTAGAGATACTTTCTTTCAGATCAAATTGAGAATAACCAGAGGTAGAACATACCTGAGAGTCAGAGCAAGATCCAGACTCTTCTGTACCATTCTCAACAGCCATGCCACAGAAGTGAGCTTATTCTTCTTCTTCAGACGTGGAGTCAGAGACCCAGTTTTCTTGCTCGACCATGAGGCTCCTATGGGATTGATTGTACTTGTACTTATTCTTGTAGTACAGTTCATCTATCACCAAAGGGCCTTTGCACTCCTTGAAGTAGTGGCCCATTTTACCAAATCTAATGCATCTTACAGCATGCTTCTTTTGATCTTATTGTTCTTCCTCCTTCTTGTTTTGTAAAGAAGAAGGGTTCCTTCCTTCGAATCCTTTGCTTCTTCCCTTGTCATTTCGACTTCCTCTTTTGTCGAAGGTCTTCTTTCCAAACTTTCTTTGAAATTCCTTGGTAATTAAAGCCAAGGAATGTGTTAATGCACTTATGTTATCATCCTCAGAGTTTGAAGCTATATCTTCATCATCGCTCTCTACAACAAGAGCCTTATTCCCTTTTCTTGTATTCTCCTTCGATCTCAGTCCTCTGAGTGGTTGATTGCACCCAGTCTCTTTGGAGTTAGAGACTAGAGCCAGAGGTCCACCCAGAGCGACCTTGGCCTTCTGCACCTCCTGCTCCGCTTGCACGGTGCCATACACATCATGAATACTCCATTGTTCCAGGTCCTGATTCGGCTAGAGGGACATGGACAAGTTCCCCCATTCAGCATTCAACCTTGTCAATAAGAGCATGTTGTTTTCCTCTTGTGTCCTGATCACATCACAACTTCCTACACTTGTTGATCATAGTGTTGAAATGGTGATAAGTCTGCTCGAGAGACACATCTGGGAGAGCTTGAAACTATTGTACTCATTTAGACATTGAGCACGTCTATTCTTCTTCATCTTTATCCCTCCATCAAGCAGGTTTGCCAATTGATCCATAGATCTTTTGTAGAATCACAGGCATCAAGAGATTGAAAAATCTCGTTGAGAAGGGCCATGACTAAAAGCCTCTTGGATTTTTGATCAATTTGCACTCGTGTTCTATCTTCATCATCCCAATCTCTGCGGAGCTTGGGAACTCGCCTGGCAGGTACTTCAACCGTGTCACCAGCAGCAGGAATTCTGGGGATAAGAGTTGTAGGTACAAAAGGACCATTTAAAATAGATTCGTACAATTCAAGGTCGAGACCTTCATAAAAATTGATCATCCGAATCTTCCATTGGGGATATTCTTCCCGAATGAGAGTAGGAGGTTTTGTGAAGGAACCGGCACTGTACATCGAGTTCCACGATTGATTAGACATTTCTTAGAAAGATTTGAAAAGAGTTTGACAAGAAAGTGAGAATAGTCAAGTTTTTGACAGATTTTGAGAATAAGAAAAGCAAACATTTTTAAAACAGAATTGATCAAAGATCGGAATGAAATACGTTTAAAAAAAATGAATAACCAAATTAAGAAAAATATCCTTTTGGATATCGATCGACTAATCAATTGATTTGATTAGCTGGCTCTGATACCAACTGTTGGAACCCAGATTACTCTTAAATTCAGATAACACAGATAAACTGAGTATGGGCGAAATGAAATAGTGTTACTGTAATATTCGGGTTACAAATTTTGATCTAGGAATTGGGAATTAAGTTTATATGCATATTATATACATATATATATATATATATCTTAGAGTTGTGTGTGTGAGTTTTGATTTGGTTATGAAGGGCGGCTTATACACTTGCTATATATAGAAAGTGCATATGAAAGGAAAAGGGTTGAATTTCTTGAGAGCAAAATCATTTGAGAGTAAAAACTAGTAAATCGCTGACTTGAATCCGACCAATATTTTAAGGTGAGTGTATTATGCTTTTGGATTTTTACTCAATTGACTGTATAGAACTCAATTGCTACTAAAACTATTTTTATGAATCACTTTTTATACATCATCCGGATATCTCTTAAAAAGGACAAAGGCTGTCCGGTATTTCACTTAAACCGGACAAGGGTTGTCCGGATGTGGCTAAATCGCTCAAGTATTGATCGGGGTTCATCTTAAATCACTTAAGTATTGACCAGGGTTCACTCTAACTCACTCGAGTATCAACCAGGTTCATCTAAACCGCTCAAAGATACCCGAGGTGTTTTCCTTAAACCGATCAAGTGACATCCGGTTTACATCATAAACCGGTCAAGGTTTTTCCGAGTTAATGGTTAAATCGCTTAAGTATTAAGCGATTTAAAATTAAATCACCCAAGTGTTAATCTGGGTAATCCTTGATCTATAAAGTATCATGAGTTGTTCGGATTAGATATCCGGACAATGTTGTCCGGATTTCATCACCGGATGATTGTCCGAATTTCATCTCCGGTTGATTTTGATATTTTCCACTATTAGTTTATGTGTAACCGTGAGAGAGAATGTAATGGCGTTGTAACCACGAGAGAGATGTAATGGCGGTTTAACTACAAGGGAGATGAAATGGCGGTGTAACCTTGAGGGAAATGAAATGGCGGTGTAACCGCGAGGGAGATGAAATGGCGGTGTAACCACGAGGGAGATGAAATGGCGGTGTAACCGCGAGAGACATGAAATGGCGGTGTAACCACGAGAGGAAAGGATACTATAATAATTATAGGTAAAATGTTTGTATCTGTACATGTTTGATTCTAAACTGCTAGTTTGAAAAGTAAGTTATTTGTATGAGATTTGTACACTCACTAGACCTTTTGGGTCTAATGCTCAGTTGTTGGACTAACCTATTTTGCAGGTCATCATACCTCGCAGGATAAAGGCAAAGGAAAGTTTAGAATTGATGAAATTTAGTTGCTCATAAATTTATTGAAGAAAGTTTTTGTTAGTCCATGTTTTGTAAATAATATTATATTCTGTGTTATGAGTATGATTATGTGGATTATCTGTATGTGGAAATTGTGGGTTGTTACAGTTGGTATCAGAGCCTTAGTTTAAGGGATTTGGGTATTTACGAAATACTTAGACTTAAACTAGAGGTGTGGAAGTTATGATAATAGGTGTGGAAGTTATGATAATAGGTGTCACTAGGACTATGAACATGGGAATATGTTATATCTGAACCTATTATGAGAAAGATTGATTATATATGACTGATATGATCTTGAGTTATGGATAGACTTGGGATAAACGTGTTATTATGTTTTGATTGTGTGAATAATCATATGTTTTTAAATGTGACAGAAAAACACATACACTGAAAAATGGCAGAAAATCCTAATAAATCGGAAAGGACCTCTACCGGTTATGGAAGAGATCGGGGAAGAAGAAATGTAACTCAAGAGGAAGACCCGAAAAATGTGATGACAATAGAAATGCGAAGTCGGCCCAAAAAAGTTCAATGTCTGGCCGTGGTAGAGATACTAGACAAGAAACTCATATGGAACAGGAATTGTCGGCCCAAGAAAGTTCAATGTCTGGCCGTGGTAGAGAAAGAGCAATGGGTGGACACAATGTTTCTGACCCCGGATTTATTACTCAGGAAATGTTAGCAGCTGAGTTGGGAAAATCCCAAGAAAGTTTGGTAAATTTGTTGGGACGTTCGGTTCCAAATAATCCAAAAATTATAAGGGATCTTGAACTGCAGGAAGAAGCCGGAGCTAGTATAATGGTAACTGGTACATTTGTACCCCATACTTCCTCTTCTGTTCATAAAGAAGGAGATATCAAAATGTTTCTTGCCTGTAAACCTCCAAAATTTTCTAGGGAGTGTGACCCTGTTAAAGCCATGTGTTGGATTAAAAAATTGAGCTAAGTCTACATATCAGTAAAAGTGCAGAAGAAGATAAAGTTATGTTTGTTGTATCCCGATTGAGGTCAAGTGCTTTGTACTGGTGGGAAGTTCTGTCAAGTTCGGATCCAAACATTTTGAAAACCATGTTATGGGAGGAATTTGTGATCAAGTTTAAAATGCAATATTGCCTTGAAGTGGCAGTACGGAAACTAGAAGATGATTTCCTTCGTCTACAACAAGGAAATATGTCAGTTCGTCTGTACACGGAAGTCTTCATGGAACAATCCCAGTTTGTTGAAGCTTACATCATATCGGAAAACAATAAAGTAAGAAAGTACATCTGGATTTAGAGTCTAATATTAGGAAGTATGTGATATCCAGGAATCCGACAACATTTCAAGCAGTAGTTGATACTGCTGAGATATTGGAACAAGACATCAATAGATAACCACAAGAAAGGGTTGGAGATAAAAGAAAGGTGGAAGCTACAATAACTGATTTCCGTAGACCAAGGTTTATGGAAAATTTGAATCGACCAGTCTCAAGGTTTGTTGATAGGGCATGCACGCGATGTCACAAAATACATCAAGAAAATTGCAATATAGAGTCGTGGGTATGTTTTAAATGTCAGGAACCAGGACATATAGCTCGAGAATGTCGAATGATGCGAAAATGTTTTACTTGTAATTCCTCTCAACAAGTAAATGTTGATTGTCCGCAAGCAAAGGGACGATGGTCAGGTTTTGCTGGAGGTCGAGGATCTAGATATTCTGGAGGCCGAGGATTTGGTTATATGCCAACAGGTCATGGGACAGTGGACACTCATATTAACCGAAGTGGTAGAGGAGAGATAAGACGTGGAGAGTCAAATGCTAAAGGGAAAGCCTTTTAGATGACGAGAGGCAAGACGGAAGAACATCCTGAAGTGGTGACAGGTATATTCCTTGTTAATTCGGTATGTGCCAAAGTTTTATTTGACTCTGGAGCAAATCGTTCTTTCGTATCACCATCAGTTGTTAACTGCACCCGTTTAGAATCTAAAGCACTGAATGAGAATTTAATTGTGGAAACATCAAATAATAGTGAAATATTGATTAAGGAAAGGATAGATGAATGTTTCATAAGCATAGAAGGGTGGGAGGTGCCTATACAATTATTTCCTTTGCCTTTAAGGGAGTTTCATATAATTATAGACATGGATTGGTTAGCTAAAAACTAAGCCAACATAGTCTGTGATGAAAAGATTATTCAAATAGACTTACCAGAAAAAGGAAAGGTTGTAATTTATGGGGACCGACGAGATCGCTACTCCAGTCTTATCTCAGTCTTAAAGGCTCAGAAATATGTACGAAAATGATGTACTAGTTTTCTTGCTTATAATGTTGACATCAAGAAAGAGAAAGAAAAGATGAAGGATATTCCAGTCGTAAGGGAATTTCCAGAAGTATTTCAAGAATATTTGATAAGTCTACCACCAGATCGAATGATAGAATTTCAGATCGAATTACTTCCTGGAGCAGCACCCGTTGCACTTGCACCATATAAATTAGCTCCTTATGAATTGAAGGAGTTACTGTCGCATTTAAAGAATTGTTGGATAAAGGTTTTATCCGACCAAGTACTTCTCCATGGGGTGCGCCAGTGCTATTTGTAAAGAAGAAGGATGGATCAATGAGAATTTGCATTGATTACCGGGAACTGAATAAACTGACAATTAAAAATAAGTATCCCCTCCCAAGAATTGATGATTTGTTTGATGAATTGGTTCGAGCTACTTATTTTTCAAAAATTGATTTACAGTCTGATCATCACCAGTTGAAGATTTGGAATGAAGATGTGTCGAAAACGGCATTCCGTACACGTTATGGTCATTACGAATTTCTGGTTATGCCATTTGGACTTACAAATGCGCCTACAGCCATTATGGACATGATGAATAGGGTGTGTCGTCCCTATCTTGATAAATTTGTGATTGTCTTCATTGATGATATTCTGATATATTCTCGATCGGAAGAAGAGCATGCTCATCATTTGAGATTACTCCTAGAATTGCTAAAGCAAGAAAGACTGTATGCTAAGATGTCGAAATGTGAATTTTGGCTGCGAGAGGTTCAGTTTTTGGGACATGTAATTTCAAAAGAAGGTATTAAATTAGATCCACTCAAGATTGAAGCCACTGAAAGGTGGGAAGCCCCAAACACTCCAACTGAAATCAGAAGTTTTCTGGGATTGGCTGGGTATTATCGTAAGTTTATACAAGATTTCTCTCGTATAGCTACTCCATTAACAACGCTGACAAAGAAAAATGTGAAATATGAGTGGGATGAAGCACAAGTTCAGGCCTTTCAAATGTAAAAGATAAGTTATGCAGTGCACCAATTCTATCATTGCCAGATGGAATGGAAGATTTTGTGGTATATAGTGACGCTTCAAAGATGGGTTTGGATTGTGTGTAACATCCCACAATTTCCACATACAGATAATCCACATAATCATATCCATAAAACAAAATATAATATTGTTTACAAAATACGGACTAACAAAAACTTTCTTCAATACATTTGTGAACAACTCAATTTTATCATTTCTACACTTTTTCCCTTGCCTTTATTCTGCAAGGTATGTTGACTTGCAAAACCGGTTAGTCCAACAACTGAGTGTTAGACCCAAAAGGTCTAGTGAGTGTACAAATCTCATACAAATAACATATCTTCCAAACTTAGTAGTTTAGAATCAAACCTGTATAGATACAAACATTTATCTATTTTTCTCGCGGTTACACCGCCATTACATCTTTATCGCGGTTACACCACCAATACATCTCTCTCGGGGTTACATTGCCATTTCATCTCTCTCGCGCTAAACAAGTTTAAATCATAAGGAGTTTCAAGCTAGAAATAGTCGGGTGTCTAATCCGGACAATCATCCGGAGATCTAATATGCACAACAATGTCCGGATATCTAATCCGGACAACACTTGGAAGTTTGAGAAATTTTAACTATATCGAGTGACCTTTGAGCGGTTTAGGTAGATCCCCAATCGATACTTGTTATGTTTAGGGGAATATCCCGTCACCCTTTGTCCAGTTTAAAAGATATTTGGCCACCCTTCACCCGGTTTATGGAGTTATCCGGTCGCCCTCTATCCGGTTTAAGAGATATTCGGATGTGATGTAAAGAAGTTTATAACGAGCAAGTTTTAACAGCAATTGAATTATTATGCAATAACTAATACTTCAAAGCATAATACACTCACTTTAGTCAAGAATCCTGTTTGATATATGATCCCCTTTTTCAGCGGATGATGAAAATATTATATGGAGAATGTTCACAGTTAAAGAAAGAAAAGATGAGCCAACCCCCAAATACTTCCACCAAACTTACTACAAATAGTAAGCTAAAAATCCCACTAGCAGTGCATACTAAGCCGACTTCCCCCCCCCCCTTTTCTCCAATCTTTTAAATAAATTTTTAATAAACCAAACCCACTTTTCTTTCATATTTAAAGAAATCCAAGAGTTGAAAAACCAGAATAACCCGATTATTACAATCTTCCCTCCTTAGAACAATTCCTTCCCGAAATTCCATTTAAGCAAAAAGGTAGGGATATTTCATTCGCATTTCTGATTCTGATTCCCAAGTGACGTCTGGTCCTTTATGATAACGCCACTGAACCTTTACTAACCCAACCTCTTTATTCCGCAACTTCTTTACTTTGAAGTCAATAATTTATTCAGGGGTTTCTTCAAAGCACAATCTTTCATCCACCTTAATTTCAGGTAGTGGCACTACTATATTTGGACTTACTAGACACTTCCTTAAATTAGATACATAGAAAGTATCATGGATTCTGCTGAGCTCCAAAGGAAGTTCTAGCTGGTATGCCACTTCTCCAACCTTTCTAATAATAGGGAATGGCCCAATATACCTCGGACTTAACTTCCCCTTTTTACCAAAATGTACTATTCCTTTCCAAGATGATACTTTTAACATCACTCTATCACCTTCTTGGAATTCAATCGGTTTCCGACGTTTATCTGCATAATTTATTTGTCTGTCTTGCGCCACTTTCATTCGTTCCATTATCGAGCTAATTTTATTTACAGTTTGCTGAACTAACTTAGGCCCAGCTAACTGTCTTTCACCTATTTCGTTTCTACATAAAAGAGTTCGACATTTTCGTCCATATAGAATCTCAAAAGGTGCGGCTTGAGTACTTGAATGATAACTATTGTTGTATGCGATTTCCACCAGAGCCAAATGACTATTCCATGAGCCTCCAAAATCAATTACACATGCTCTAAGCATATATTCTAATGTTTGGATAGTTCGTTCACTTTGTCCATCTCTTTGAGGGTGATAAGTTGTACTTATCTTATTCTGTGAACCCATCTCTCTTCGGAAACTCTTCCAAAACATAGAAGTGAATCGACTATCTCTATCATAAACGATTGATAGAGGAACACCATGACGTGTTACTACCTCATCAATGTATAGTTTTGCCAATCTCTCCATGGGATATGATTCTTTCATAGGTAAGAAGTGTGCAGATTTGGATAACCGATCTACTATCACCCATATAGCATCATAACCTTTTGATGTTCTCGACAATTTGGTTATGAAATCCATAGTGATGTGATCCCACTTCCACACAGGAAGTTCTAAAGATTGCAACTTACCATAAGGGTGTTGGTGTTCAATCTTTACCTGAAGACATGTTAGGCATTGCTCAACATGCTTAGCTATATCCTTCTTCATACCTGGCCACCAATAGTCTTGCTTCAAATCCCGATGCATTTTATTTGTACCTGGATGAATTGCAAAATGTGACTTATGAGCCTCACCCAAAATACATTTCTTGAGATCACCATAGCATGGTACCCAAATTATGTTCCCGAATTTCAGAATTCTCTGTCATCTCTCACCAGATCAGATATTAACCCACCCAATCTTTCCTGTTTAATCTTGTCTTCCTTCATGGCTTCATGTTGAAACTCTCGTAATTCTTCTTGAATACTTGGTAGTAACTCAACTCGTAGAGCTATAGCTTTGATGGTTCCACTTTTCTCTTGTCCGCTTAACGCATCGACCACTACATTTGCTTTTCCTGGGTGATACAAAATTTCACAATCATAATCACTAACCAGTTCCAACCATCGTCTCTGACGCATATTCAGTTCTTTCTGATGGAACAGATGTTGTAAGCTCTTATGATTTGTGAAAATTTGACATTTCGTTCTGTATAGATAGTGCCTCCATATCTTCAAAGCGAATACTACTGCTGCCAATTCCATATCATGAGTAGGATACTGCCTTCCATGATCTTTTAACTGTGTGGAAGCATAAGCTATCAGCTTTCCACGTTGAATCAGTACACAACCCAAACCCATCTTTGATGCGTCACTATATACCACAAAATCTTCCATTCCATCTTGCAAGGATAGAATTGGTGCACTGCATAATTTATCTTTTAATATCTGAAAGGCCTGAGCTTGTGCTTCATCCAACTCATATTTCACATTCTTCTTGGTTAGCTTTGTTATTGGAGTAGTTATATGAGAGAAATCCTGTATAAACTTACGATAATACCCAGCCAATCCTAGAAAACTTCTGATTTCAGTTGGAGTCTTTGGGGCTTCCTATTTTTCAATAGCTTCAATCTTCAAAGGATCCACTTTAATGCCTTCTTTTGATATAACATGCCCCAAAAACTGAACTTCTCACAGCCTCACACTTTGACATTTTAGCACACAATCTCTCTTGTTTTAGCAATTCCAAGAGTAATCTCAAATGATGAGCATGCTCTTCTTCCGACCGAGAATATATCAGAATATCATCAATGAAAACRATCACAAATTTATCAAGATAGGGACGACACACCCTATTCATCATGTCCATAAAGGCTGAAGGCGCATTTGTGAATCCAAATAGCATAACCAGGAATTCATAATGACCATAACGTGTACGAAATGCTGTTTTCGACAAATCTTCATTCCGAATTTTGAACTGATGATAACCGGATCGTAAATCAATTTTCGAGAAATTAGTAGCCCCAACCAATTGATCAAAAAATCATCAATTCTTGGGAGAGGATACTTATTTTTGATTGTCAGTTTATTCAGCTTCTGATAATCAATGCACATTCTCATTGATCCATTCTTCTTCTTCACAAAAAGCACCGGCGCACCCCACGGGGAAGTACTTGGTCGGATAAAACCTTTATCCAACAATTCTTTCAATTGAGACATTAACTCCTTTAACTCAGAAGGAGCTAATCTATATGGTGCAAGTGCAACGGGTGCTGCTCCAGGAAGTAATTCAATTTGGAATTCAATCGTTCGATCCAGAGGTAGACTTATCAAATCTTCTGGAAATACCTCAGAAAATTATCTTACGATTGGGATATCCTCCATCTTTCCCTTTTCATTCTTCATATCTATAGAACATGCAAGAAAACTAACACATCCCTTCTGTACATACTTTCGAGCCTTCAGAACTGAAATAAGGCTAGAATAACGATCCCGTCCATCCCCATAAATCACAAACCTTTCCTTTTTCCAGTAAATCTATATGGATCATTTTCACATCACAGACTATGTTAGCTTGGTTTTTAGCTAACCAATCCATGCCTATAATTATATCAAATTCCCTTAAAGGCAAAGGAAATAGTTGTATAGGCACCTCACATCCTTCTATACGTATGAAACATTCATATATTCTTTCCTTAATTGAAACTTCACTATCGTTTGTTGTTTCCACAATTAGAGCCTCACTTAACGCTCTAGATTCTAAATGTGAGCAGTTAACAAAACGATGGTGATACAAATGAACGATTTGCACCCGAGTCAAATAAAACTTTGGCACATACTGAATTAACAAGGAATGTACCTGTTACCACTTCAGGGTGCTCTTCCGCCTCGCCTCTCGTCATCTGAAAGCCTCTCCCTCTTGCAGACTCCCTACGTCTTATCTCTCCTCGACCACCTGGGTTAACATGATTATCTATTTGCTCACGACCTGTTGGCACATAACCAGATCCTCGACCCCCAGAATATCCAGATCCTCGACCCCTAGCAAAACCAGAACCTCGTCCCTTCGCTTGCGGACAATAAGCGTTTACATGTTGAGATGAATTACAAGTAAAACATCTCTGCGTCATCCGACAGTCTCAAGCTATATGTCCTGGTTCCTGACATTTAAAACATACTCATGACTCTGTATTGCAGTTTCCCTGAAGTATTTTGTGACATCGGGTACATGCCCTATCAGCAAACCTTGAGACTGGTCGATTCAAATTTTTCATAAACCTCGGTCTACGAAAATTAGTCATTGTAGCTTCCCCCTTTCTTTTCTCTCCAACCTTTTTTTGTGGTTGTCGGTTAATGTCTTGCTCCAGAATTTCAGCGGCATCAACTGCTGCTTGAAACGTTGTCGGATTCCTGGATATCATACTTCCGAAGATTTGCCTCCAAACCCCAAATATACTTTCTTACCTTACTGTTTTCAAATATGATATAGGCTTCAGCAAACCGAGATTGTTCCATGAAAACTTCTGTATACGGGCGAACTGAAATGTTTCCATGTTCAAGACAAAGGAAATCATCTTCTAAATTTCGTACTGCCGCTTCAGGACAATACTGCATTTTGAACTTCACCACAAATTCTTCCCATAACATAGTTTTCAAAATGTTTGGATTTCAACTTCACAGAACTTCCCACCAGTACAAAGCACTTGACCTCAGACGGGATACAGTAAACATGACTTTGTCCTCTTCTGCACTTTTACTAATTTGCAGACTCAGCTCTATCTCTTTAAGCCAACACATGGATTTAACAGGGTCACGCTCCCCAGAAAATTTAGGAGATTTACAGGCAAGAAACATCTTGATATCCCCTATTTTCTGTACTGAGGACGAAGTAAGGGGTACAGATGTACCAGTTACCGATGTACAAGCTTCGGCTTCTTCCTAATAGTCGGGATTTCTTACTACTTCTGGATTATTTTGTGTTGTACGTCCCAACAAGTTCACCAAACTTTCTTGGAACTCTCCCAGCTCTGCTGCCAGCATTCCTGATTAATAAATTCGGGATCAGGAACATTGTGTCCACCCCTTGCTCTTCCTCTACCACGGCCAGACAATGAACTTTCTTGGGCCGACAATTCATGTTCTTGTCTAGTACTTCTACCTCTTCCTTGACCCCTGCTGCAACTTCTCATTTCTATTGTCATTACATGTTCTGGGTCCTCTCCTTGTGTTACGTTTCTTCTTCCCCAACCTCTTCCATAACCGGTAGAGGTCCTTTCCGATTGACTAAGATTATCTGCCATTTTTCAATTGTATGTCTCTTTCTGTACATTTAAACACATATGATTATTGACATAATCAAATCATAATAACATGTTTATCCTCCAATCTATCCATAACTCAGATTATATCAGTCATATATAATCTATCTTCCTCATAATAGGTTCAGCTATAACATATTCCCCATGTTCATAGTCCCAGTGAAACCTATTATCATAACTTCCACACCTCTAGTTTATGTCTAAGTATTTCGCAAATACCCAGATCTCTTAAACTAAGGCTCCGATACCAACTGTAACAACCCACAATTGCCACATACAGATAACCCACATAATCATATCCATAAAACAAAATATAATATTGTTTACAAAATACGGACTAATAAAAAACTTTCCTCAATACATTTGTGAACAACTAAATTTTATCATTTCTACACTTTTCCCTTGCCTTTATTCTGCGAGGTATGTTGACATGCAAAACCGGTTAGTCCAACAACTAAGCGTTAGACCCAACATGTCTAGTGAGTGTACAAATCTCAAACAAATAACATATCTTCCAAACTTAGGTGTTTAGAATCAAACTTGCATAGATACAAACATCTATCTATTTTTCTCGCGGTTACACCGCCATTACATCTCTCTCGCGGTTACACCGCCATTATATCTCTCTCGCGGTTACACCTCCATTTCATCTCTCTCGCGGTTACACCGCCATTTCATCTCTCTCGCGCTAAGCAAGTTTAAATCAGAAGGAGTTTCAAGCTAGAAATAACCGGGTGTGTAATCCGGACAATCATCCGGAGATCTAATCCGGACAACATTGTCCGGATATCTAATCTGGACAACACTTGGAAGTTTGAGCAATTTTAACTATATCGAGTGACCTTTGAGCGGTTTAGGTAGAACCCCGATCGATACTTGTCCGGTTTAGGGGAATATCTGGTCGACCTTTGTCCAGTTTAAAAGATATCCGATCACCATTCACCCGGTTTAAGGAGTTATCCGGTCACCCTCTGTCCGGTTTAAGAGATATTCGGACGTGATGTAAAGCAGTTTATAACGAGCAAGTTTTAACAACAATTGAATTATTATGCAATAATTAATACTTCAAAGCATAATACACTCACCTTAGTCAAGAATCCTGTTTGATATATGATCCCCTTTTTCAGCCGATGATGAAATTGTTATATGGAGAATGTTCACAGTTAAAGAAAGAAAAGATGAGCCAACCCCCAAATACTTCCATCAAACTTACTATAAATAGTAATCTGAAAATCCTACTGGCAGTGCATACTAAGCCGACTTCCCCCCCCCCCTTTTTCTCCAATCTTTTAGTAGTTCCAACTGATATGCAACTATTCAGATTCATTTGCAAATTCTGAATGACCTTATATATCTTGGATTGCGCTTACATCTCTTACCAAATCTGACCACCCCTTTCCATTGAAAGACTTTCAACATAATGTAATCTCCCACTAGGAATTCAATTGGCTTACGGCATCTACAAGTGACGGTCTTGAGCTGTTTTGATTCTTTCTCGAATATGTTCAATCTTCTCTAAAGTAACTTGAACAATTTCTAGATCTATTAATTTCCTCTCACCCACCTCATTCCAACATAACGGTGTTCTACACTTACGGCCATACAAAACTTCATACTGTGTCACTTGCATCCTGGAGTGATAACTGTTGTTATAGGAAAATTCGATCAACGGCAGATGATCTTCCAATGATCCCCCAAAGTTGATAACACAGGCTCTTACCATGTCTTTGAGAGTCGGGATTGTTCTTTCACTCTACCCATCAGTCTACGGATGATACATCGTACTCAGTCGAATATGAGATCCCAAAGATTTCCGAAACCTCTCCCAGAATTTAACCGTAAACCAACTATCCCGGTCTGAGATTATAGATAATGGAACTCCGTGCCTGGTTACAATATCTTTGATGTAAATCTTTGCCAATATTTCTAACGGATAATTTTCTTTTATGAAAGAAACTATGCAGATTTTGGTAAACTGTCTACAATCACCCATATGGCATCATATCCCTTTGGAGTTCCTAGTAATTTCATGATGAAATCCATTGCATATGATCCTATTTCCACAGTGGAAATATCTACAGACTGCAGATTCTCGTATGGTGATGTTCAGTGGAAATATCTACAGACTGCAGATTCTCGTATGGTGATGTTTAACCTTCACTTGTAGACACGTTAAACATCGTTCAACGTACCTTGCTATATCTTTCTTCAATTCAAGCCACCAATAAAACGGTTTTAAATTCGTGAACATTTTACTGGTACCGGGATGAATAGAATACCGGGATTTGTGGCTTTCCTCCAAAATAATCTCCCGGATATTCCCATAACGCGGTATCCAGATCCGTCCCTGAAAACACAAAATTTCCTTGTCGTTCTTTTCCAGGATGGAAATCATTTTAACCATTCGTTCTAATTTGAAATTATCCTTTTTAACTACTTCTTATTGATACTTTAAAATTTCACTACCGAGATCTAGCAATAGGTTCATTCTCATTGCTATGGCTTTCATGGTACCACTTTTCTCTTTTCTGCTCAAAGCGTCTGCTACCATGTTTGATTTCCCCGGATGGTAGAGAATCTCGAAATCATAATCGTTTACCAGTTCTATCCATCGCCGTTGTCGCATGTTTAATTCTTTATGACCGAACAAATGTTGGAGGCCCTTTTGATCTGTAAAAATCAGACATTTTGTTCCTAACAAATAATGCCTCCAAATCTTCAGACCAAAAACTATGGTTGGAAGCTCCATGTCATGCGTTGGATACTGCTTTTCATGATTCTTCAACTATCTGGACACATAAGAAATAACCTTTCCTTTTTACATCAGTATGCATCCCAAACCCAATTTTGAAGCATCTCTATAGACCACAAATCTTCAAATCCCTCAGGCAATGACAACATTGGAGCACTACAAAGACGATCCTTCAATAACTAGAAATTTCTTTGTTGATCCTCTTCCCACTGAAACTTGATGTTCTTCAGAGTCAACTTAGTTAATGGTACAACAATTCTAAAGAAATCCTGAATAAACTTTCTGGTAGTAAGCTGCTAACTACGAACTTCAGGAATTTTCGGTACATCCCATCTTTCTACAACTTCAATCTTAGTAGAATCTACTTTCACTCCTACCTTAGATATATGGCATGACCCAGAAATTGAACTTCTCTCTACCAGAATTCACACTTGGATAGTTACAACTTTTCTTTCTTTAAGAGTTCAAGGATCAGACGAAGGTGTTCAGCATGTTCTTCTTCTGATTTCAAGCATATGAGAATATCGTCGGCCAACACAATAACAAATTTATGGAGATATTCACTACATACCCGGTTCATCAGATCCATGGAAGCCACGGGAGCATTGGTTAAGCCAAAAGGCATAACCAAAAACTCATGATGTTCATACCTACTCCGGAAAGTAGTTATGGAAACATCTTCATCCCTAACTTTCAACTGATGGTATCCTGAACGCAATTCGAATTTCGAAAAGTAACTGGCTCTTACTAGTTGATCAAATAAATCATCGATTCTTGGTAAAGGATACTTATTTTTGATTGACAACTTATTCAACTCTCGGTAATTAATACGCATCTACATCGATCTGTCTTTCTTTTTGACAAACAAAACTGGAACATCCGAAGGCAAAGTACTCGGTTCGATAAAACCTTTGTCAAGAAGATATTTCAACTGATTAACCAACTCCTTTAATTCTGACGGCGCCAAATGATACGGTGTTCTAGCCACTAACGCTACCCTAGGTACTAGATCAATTATGAACTTAATAGATTTATCGATCAGTAAACTAGTCAAATCTTCTGAGAAAACTT
Source organism: Cynara cardunculus var. scolymus (assembly GCF_001531365.2). Lineage (NCBI taxonomy): Eukaryota > Viridiplantae > Streptophyta > Magnoliopsida > Asterales > Asteraceae > Cynara > Cynara cardunculus. The sequence continues at coordinate 109,269 of NW_020200756.1, forward strand.
CTGAATAATCACAGACTACCTGAATTGACTCTTGCTTACCTTTCTCTTTCTTCGAATGAATCACATAGGCCAAATAACCATGACATATCTTCTGAATATATTTACGAGCTTTCTGAACTGATAACAGATTAGTATGATGATCATGTCGATCACCATAAATAACATTCGGCCCTCTTTCTAGCAAATAAATACTATTCATTTTCTTGTTTCACAAGACACTATCCTGATTCTCTGCCAACCAATCCATTCCCACCACAACATCAAATTCTTTCATCAGGTCTCTCTCGCCAACAAATGTCAGAGGTTTACTAGTTAAGAACGTCTTTATGTCTCCCCCTTTGTTACTTGTTACTGGAACTAGAGAGTTTATCTTTGTTGGTCCCGGTTGGTCAACAAGAATTTTAAATAAACAATTTGTAGAAGGAGAGGATGAATACAAACACAGAGAACTTTCAAATTTAGAAATATATATTGATAAAGAAAGATCAATACAGATTTTTACAGATTGTAAGTGGAAATAGACAAGGTAAAGATAACCTCTCTAAAACAATCTAAGTCTACACACAGATATTCTTAGCAAACAGAAAAAATTCCCTGAAATATAAAGAAGGAAATAAGTTCTTCTTAGGTAAGAACTTTTAGAATACTTGAGAAGGATTCTAACTTGCTTGAAGATGAGCATAAGTGTTCTTTTGGATGTGTGTGTGTTTTCACGTCTGTATATATATCTGCATAGAGAGAGCACACATCWATTTATACCCATTGCATTAAATGCACATTTAATGCAATGAAGTAGGGTTTGAACATGTGTCAATCTTTTTAAGGGAAAGCTTGTCCTTTGCTACAGTGAATAGTACAAAAGCTTATTCATGAGCAGACATCCTTTCGTGGAGTTGGTGGGTAATAGAGTCAACTAGTCGGCTCTGTACCGTACAATACTCTAGAAAGGGTATTGGTTTGTCATTTGTGTGTGGAAGGACAAGAAAAAAACAATCTTTCACTACAAGCTTCATTTGATCACTGAATGTTGGAATAACACTGAAGATCTCTTCAACATTCGCTGAGGCTTAGGTAGTCATCACATCTATGTTGACCAAGTTGTAACCACTGAATGCTACTTCAGATCACGAACGCGCCAGTCACTAATCTTTAGTCTTAGTTTTCGACTTTCGTTGAAGGTTCTTTGGTGTGAGTTTTGTCTTCTTGAACTATCATTGTCGCTATAGGTGTGACAGCAGTCAAATTCGAAATCCCAGGTTAGCTTTTATTAAGATTATATTAGTGTTATTGAAGTTAATTTATATATTAGGAGTTAGTTAGATTAGTTTAGTTGAGAAATTTTAAGAATTTTCGGCAGTTGCTTAGAAAGTCCGGTTCCGGTTCGAAATTATCTGAAATGTCCTATACAGTACCAAATGCTCTAATTTATACCCAATATATATATAAAACACTAAGTTTTAGTGTTTTARATATAAAACCTTTCTATTTAAATAAATTTAGTCATTGTGGGCTTTTAGAATGAAGAAAAATGTCAAAATTGAGAAATTGGACTTTTATGCATTTTGGGCTTAGTTTTTATTAAAAAAAATATTTGAGGTTTGGGTTGGGCCCTCCATGGCCGGCCCCTCCCTCCTCTACATCCTCCTCTCACATATAAATGACTTCATTTCTCATTAAACCTCATTATTCACTTATTCAAATTTCAAAAATTCTCTCAATACTTTCCCTAGAAAACTCAAGAGTCATCTTCATCCTCTTCAACCAATTCAGCCAATTTCTTCTCTTCTTCTCATCATTTTGCCAATATTTTGAAGATACAACATTCATTCCATCATCAAACAAGGTAATGCATTCATCTTTTCCTCTTTTCTTGTATGTTTTTGGGAGAAAAACCCACTTTATTGCATTCTTTATCCTCATTTCTATATGTTTCGAAAATGTTGAGTCTCAAAGTGAGATTATACACCAAGAACATGTAAAACTGTTTATTTGATGGTGGTAATCCATGACCCAAACATTAGAACTCAAAAAGGTAGAAAGAAATCTTGATTTTATGTGGTTTATTTCTTAAAAACTTTATATTTTGGTGCTGACAGATTATGTGCATGTGCACATAATCGTCCATATCTTGTAGATGGCTTGTTCAAATGTCATGAGGTTTCTTTTAAAAGTTTATTTACTGAGTTTTGACCCCCTAAATACTCAAAACATTGTATATATGTATCTGAGAGTTTTTCAGTAGGTAAACCCTTCTTTGAACAGTCATAACTCTCTAGATAATCGTCCAAAATTGTTGATTTTTCTTCTGGATGTTAGTTTAATGAGTTACCTTTCAAATGCCACCGATTGCACTCAATATTGTGGTGATTTGAGGTTTTAATTACTCAAAATAAGATGAACATGCAATCTGTCTGATTCTGACAGATTTGTATATATATGTTCCATCGATCATATCTCTCTCATAACTCAATGAAAAAKAATGATTCTTCTTTTGAGAGTTAATTTTATGGGTTKTMTCCTACATGCAAGTGGAAKCACATAAAATTATGGAGTTTTGATCTCCAAGMACCTAAAACTCTATAGGTGTGCAAACTGTAAAACCACCAGTAGGTAACTCTTACTTTGAATGTTAATATCTTTCTATTTACTTGTTCTCAATGTATGATTTTTCTTCTAAAACATTCTTTTATGAGTTAGGATTCATTTGAATCCAGTTTCACTAAAAATTATGATGTTTTGAGGCATGAATCTATTTATTTAAATCAAGTGTGCAATCTGTCAACTAATGACATATGTGTACATGTGACTTTAAGGTATCATATCTTCCTCTCAACTCATCCAAAATGAGTTGTTTTTAGTTTAAAAGTTTCGTATAAGTGTTAGGTTTTTACTCCAACTTGAATTTCTGAAGAACACCTAGTAGAACTCTTTTAATGAGTGTTTTACTAACATGGTGCAATCTGCCATTTCAATTGTGATAAGTTGCATTGCATAAATTATTTGAATCATCATCTCATGCCCAAAATATATGAAATTTGGTCAAGATGACTATAACTCAGTGCTATAAATCATATAAAAAGATGGAAATTTATCTCATTTTTGAAGTCCCTGTATTTGATCATTTTATGTAACTTAAGTTTCTGTCCAGAATCAAGAATTCTGGATTTGGTTAAATTTGTAAAAGTTGATCTTTTATTTGATTATAGCATCATTTTCGGCATAAATTAATTTAATGAGCATATGGACATTATGTATATTTGGACTATTGATAATATTATGGAACATAAGTAGACAAATAAGGACTTAAGATTTATTAAACCCCATAGGTAGAGATAAATCAATAAGTGATGGTTTT
>NW_020200756.1:114173-116329 GCF_001531365.2 Cynara cardunculus var. scolymus
AGATATGCTATTTTTTTAGCTATCAATGATTGAATAGAAGACCTGGTGAGATGAGCATCAAAAAGTCTCATATATACAGTACATCTGTTGTACTGAGTATATCTGTTATACTCACAAGCCAATCTTTTTATAAAGATTGAAAACAATTTCATACGTTGAAATTGGATGTTACCTTCGCATTCCCTTAATCTGAAAAGATTAAATAAGTGGATTTGCAAAGATCTACTTACAATTTCATGATTTGACGGCTTACACGGAAAATTTCATTCATCTTATGTATGATGGAATGATTCACATTTCATCATAAGGGGGAGTATATGTAATAATGAATGAAATATTCATTTCCGAACATTTTAAAGGGAATTTGATGCAAAGATCAAGGGGGAGTAACTTCAGTGTTGGCAAAAGACTCAAAAGAAGTGCGACTGAAGATAATYRCARAAAGATTATTTGTGTGCTACAACGACTGAGAGATATTGAATGTGAAGATCATTTTCACAATAGTTTACTGGAGTTTAATTCTGAAGATCCTTTGAAGATCACATTTTGTACAGTGTTTCTGAAGAATGTTTTTGATCTACATTGTCAAAAGAGAAGATCACCGAGATTCTACATTCGAGGGGAAAAATGCTAGAAGATCTATCTTAACAGTTGATTGTTTGAAGATTACAAGTTGAAGTTTCTTTTGAAGAAGACATATTGTGCATAATGTTTCAAAGTTCAAACAAGGACTCAAAGCGCAGAATTTTCTTTCAAGTCTGAATACAAAGGGGGAGAATGTTAGGACTGAAAAATCAGTATTAATTGTATTCGTCTTGAAAGTTTAAATATAGTCTATAATTGTAAAAGTCAGCGTGTTTGACTTCCTTATAAAAGTTTGACTTTGACTATGTTTAGTTAGTTTGACTATATAAATAGGTAGCTAATCTTTGTAATTAGGAAGATGAGAGCTTATTGTAAATTTCATACGTAATAGAGAGGTTTGACTGAAATATATAGTTTGACTTTCTCTCTCTAAGTGTTCTTGATGTTCATACAAGATATATTCTAAATCTGCCATTGTTGAGGATATTATAAAGATTGTTCAGTGAATTAGGACTCCACAAATATGCATATCTTTATACCTACTTTTCGACCCAAGACCTTACCTTAATCACCGGAAAACCCCTTTTTTTATTTCAAGCTCAGTGGTAGAGCGGTCGGCTGGTAACTGACTAATCAGGCATAGGTTCGAATCCTAGTTGAAAAGCTTCCCTCGACTTTTTTGACAATCTGCTTACTCTAGCCGTAAGTAAACTCGTAGAATGAGATGTCATCCACTAACTCCTAATTGCGAGAAGATAATTTCTCTCCTAATTCATTGAAAAAGAGGAGGCCTAGCTATGAAAAGTCTCCACGGATGACTAGTGCTTAGGGAAAAAGATAGGGAAGATTGTCTTGACTCTCTTAACTATCGAAAAATAATTAGAATGTAAAAGAAACAAATGTTTCACTCTCTCAGTATTTTGACAAGAGGGGATCCGTCGAGTTGATTGAGTTGTCCTCTCAAAAGAAGAGACTGGCTAGAGATCTCTTTATCAAAATCTTTGGAACAAATGGTTGCCCTTGAAAATGGGTATTTTTTTTGTGGAAACTAATGCTAATTAAGAATGCCATTGATGTTGATAGCAGTTTTCCCAAGTTTGGAATTCATTTTGTCTCTAAATGTGTTTGTTGTTCCTCTCCTTGCATAGAAAGAGTGGGTCACCTCTCTCAAAAGTGATATTGATAATAGGGTCTCATTTATCTCCCAGTCTCAATGCGGATGTCTTTTATAAAGCTCCTCTCTTCACCATCTTTTGGCTTCCTGGTTTAATGGTGCCAAATCAAAATCACAGTGTGGCTTTCTTAGGATCATGCTAGTGAGTTGTGCTTGCTGGGAAAGGACATTTTTCTTTATCGAAATTATCTCATATCTTTGGGGGGATAATAGGGTCTCATTTATCTCCCAGTCTCAATGTGGATGTCTTTTATAAAGCTCCTCTCTTCACCATCTTTTGGCTTCTTGGTTTAATGGTCCAAATCAAAATCACAGTGTGGCTTTCTTATGATCATGCTAGTGAGTTGTGCTTGCTGGGAAAGGACATTTTTCTTTATCGCAATTATCTCATATCTTT
>NW_020200756.1:116774-123705 GCF_001531365.2 Cynara cardunculus var. scolymus
TACGTAATAGAGAGGTTTGACTGAAATATAGAGTTTGACTTTCTCTCTCTAAGTGTTCTTGATGTTCATACAAGATATATTCTAAATCTGCCATTGTTGAAGATATTATGAAGATTGTTCAGTGAATTAGGACTCCACAATTGGTATCAAAGTAGGATGCAAGAAATCAGATTCTTTAAAGATAAGTGATTTTTTTCTGGAATTTTTTTTGTGTTCTTCGTGTTCTTGACATTTTTTTGATTTTGATCCGATTTTTCACAAAAATCTTGTGTTTTCATGTTATAAAAATGATCATAATGCTCGAAGTTGATTTGTGAATCTTTATTCACAAACTTTTGTGATTTGATCAATTTAAATCAAGATTTAATCAGTTTTTAGGTTTTTAAAATTTTTTCGTGTTCTTGAATTTTTTTTAAATTAGTATTTTTTGATCCAATTTTTTGTTAAATTTTTTTAGTTTTTGTGTTTTGATTGTTTTTGATCTGTTTTGTGTTTTGAGTTTCTCATTCTTTTTGTTAAACCGTCCAAAACTTCAAAGGCCCAAATTCTTTTTAAGCCCATTTTTTGACCGGATAAGAAGTCCGGTTACATTGTTCTTCATCGTTCTTCTCACAATCAGACTCTTCAACCAAATCGCACATCATTTGAATGGAGAAAAGGATAAACCGCAGGAGCCTTGACCGGATTATTCACCGATTGATTCTTCTCATCATTTGATTTCAAGTCTAAGGGTAAACCGCGTACAACTTCATCGGATTTCTCAAGCGGTGTTCGTCTAAACCGCACACCATTTGAGTGGTATTCATCTACACCGCACATAGATTGAACAGAGATGAGGTAAACCGCATCCCTCTTGAACGGATTTCTTGAACGGATTTAGCTACACCGGACGATTTCAGGTAAGTTTAGGTTTTCAATTTTTGAGCGGTTTACAACTAAATCGTTTACCTCTTGACCGGAGTTGTGATCAGATTAGTTTTTCATTTGACCAGTTTAGTACTTGGAATTTCTGTGCATAGAGCTGTCCGGATTTCTAATCCGCTTGATTTCATTTACCCAGATTATTGTTTGTTCATTGTTTCTTCATTCTTCAATCTCTATCAAGCACAATCTTTGTTGGTGTGTGGATTTCATCATCATAGCTTTTGGGTTGAATCGTAGTCATCAACAGTTTCTTTGTAGTTGACAGGTTTACATTCATCGTGTTATCTAGTTTAGACTGTTGTGTTTTCAGGTTTAATGTTCTAGTTGTAATCGGTTTACACTCAAACTTTGACAGGTTTAGCATCATACAGTGTCCGGTTTAGTCTTATACTGTGTGTTCTTGAGCTGTTTGATTGTTTTTGAGCTGTCAGGTTTACATTCATTATGCTGTCTGGTTTAACCTTCTAATATTGACAGGTTTGGAAATACACAGATTCTGTTCATAGCTATTTTGTTCATAGTTGTTTTGGAAATTTTAGTAACTATTTGTTCATAGCTGTGTTGTGTGTATTGTGTTTATTGTTCGTGTTGTGTTTGATGTGTTTGAAACAGCCGGTTAGCTGTTGAGTTTAGATTTAAGTACCAAAGCAGCAAGATTTGAAACAGCAACAAGATTATAGTTCTGTTTAACAGGTTCTATGTGCTTGTTCATAGCTCTTTTCATAGTTTGTTGTTGTGTGCTGTTGGTATATAAATTGCTGTTGGTTCTGTGTTTGAAACAGCAAGTCTTGACATCATCAACATTTAGTGGACTAATATTCATTTGTTTGTTGAAACAGCAGCAACACTTAACAGTGTGCAGGTTCTTAACAGTGTGCAGGACTAAACAGCAGCTCAGGTTGTAGTTGGCCTCTTGATTGCTTTTGGTCTGAACTTGGTTGTTGTGTTTAAAATTTGAAACAAGAAGACAGCAGCAGGTTTTTGGTTTAACAGGTTTAACAGTTGTGGTTCTGGTTGTTGTCCATTATCCTCATCAGGTTTTGTAATCTGTCTTGGTATTACAACATCAACAAAGGGCAGGTTTAAGCATGTTTGATCGGTTTGATGTCATAGTCTGTTAAGACTAGTAGCTTTGTTGTTTCACTTGGCTGTTTAAGCAACATCAACAGCAGCTTTGCTGTTTTAAAATTGTTTAACAGCAGCAACGAACTAGATTTGAAACAACAGCTACAAATAGTTGTGTACAGGTTCTGACTTCTGTTCTGTGTTGGTTAGTTGACAGTGTGCATACACAGAGAAGAAAAGGGTTTACACAGATACATTGCAAGATTGATAGTCAAGATTGGTGTTTGAAGCAGCAGCAGGTCTTGATTGTGGTTTGAGTGTTGTTACTACATTTGCCTAGCAAAGATTTTATGTGTTTGTGTGTTTGTTCGTTATTGATTTGCTGTTTTGACTTGACACTGTTATCTGTGTTACACTGTGTAGCAAGTATAGTTTCCTTGTGCCGTTTGTGAAACACTATGTTATACAGCTAAACAATAATCCAAATAGAACAGCAACAATAAACAGCTAAACACTGTGTGAACTAGCAGCAAATCTGTTTGGTTTGCTTGGTTTGTGAAGGTTTATCTACAACAAGTGGATTTTTGGATAGACTTCGAGAGCAGATAGTATATTTTTTTTAGTTCTACATCTGTATTGTAAAAAGTTGCTATTGTTTGGCTTGAATCAGCTTGTTTTGGACTTGACTCAGATTGATTTGGACTAGTATCAAGTTTTTGGACTTGAACGGTTTTAATTTTTTTTAGGTTTCTAATTGTTCGTGGTTTTCATTTGTGTTTAGATTTTCTTTTTGGATCATTGTTTATCTGTCTTGTGTGAGTTTTTTAGTTTTTGTTGTTTTTCTATTCTTTTTGAGCTTAACTGTTCTTTTATCTGATTTCACTGCATATATCCTTAACTGATCAATTTGTTTCTAATGACAGATATCATAAAGGAGTTGAGAGCTAAGATTGCCGAGCTGGAAAAGAACATCGAGAGTTATAAGGAGAAAGAGTTCATGAATAATGAAGTTGTTCATCAAACATGCATTAAAYAGATTAATAAGATGAAAATCCATATTCAAAATTTCCAGCAAGAATTAAAATCAGAAAAAGAGCGTTCAAATAATCTTGAAGATCAACTAAAAACGCTAAGAGNTGTTGGGTCTGAATTTCAGTGTTAAATTGTATTCGTCTTGAAAGACTATAAATGTCTATAATTGTAAAGACATCGTGTTTGACTTTGTAAGTAAGTTTAACATTAACTAGAAGGGTTTTAGTTTGACCCTATATAAAGCATTTGTCTTTAGTGTAATTGTTAAGAGAACTCAATTGTAGCATTACATTCATAATAGAAGGTTGATTATTTGGCTAATCCTCTCAACTCTTCTCTCAAGTGTTCTTACAAGTTTATATGAATCTGCTATTGTATTCTTAAAGTTTTATGAAGATTGATCATTTCGTGGACTCACATTTGGTATCAGAGCAAGTTATGTAAGAAATCAATAGAATAAATCACGTATTTTGAAGAATCTTTTATGAAGTTCATAATTTTCCATCTCATGTTCTTCATTTTTAAAGGAATTTGATTTGGAAAAAAAATTCACTAATTTTTTGTTTTCTTCATTTTTGGATAACGTTGTAACTGTTTTTCACCAATTTACTGAATTTTGAGGATTTTATCTGTTTTGAGATTTTTATCTGATTTTTGTCGCATAAACTGTTTTTGATCAGTTTTAACTGTTTTTTACTGTTTTTTTACTGTTTTTACTGATTTTTAACTGTTTTCATTGATTTTTTGATTTCTCAACAGTTTTTGAGCTTTTCTGATTTTTTTGAGCTTACGGATTTCATCTGAAAGATTTTGTTGGTTTTTGATTTCTTTGACTGATTTCATTCTTTGCATTAGATTCTTTGATCAATTGCAAATTTTTGGAAATGGCAGTTTATCTTGAGAAGGAGAATAAAGATCTGAGAGTTAAGATTTCAGTGTTGGAAAACATCACAAAGGACTACAAAGATATATATAAATATGTTTTATGAAAATCATGCAGATAAGGAATTTATTAAGGATCTGGAAAGAGAGAATAGAGCATTGAGAGAAAATTCTGAAGAAGATTATCGTATAAGGTTAGTGAACTTGAGAAAGCCTTTGATGCCAAGAGAAAAAAGTGTGACGAAGAATTGAAAATTTGGAGTAAATCAAATCAATATCTGTTTAATAAACTCCAAGAAGTTCAAAGTGAACTAAATGTTGAGAGAAACTCTCCAGGTAGGAAACATACCAAGACTGAGGACTTAACTGAGAAATTTCATAAGTCTGAGAATGATGTGATTGAGATTAGAAAATTACTGGAATTAGAGAAGGAAAAAGTTCTGAAAGCTGAAAAGTGTTTAAGCACTGAAAGAATAGTTTTTAAGAAAGAGAATAAAAGAATGATCGAAATAGAAAAATAGTTTGATACTGAACGCATATCTTATGAGAATAAGATCAACTCTCTAGAGCTGAATGCTAAAATGCTATTGAATCAGATCTCTGATTTTGAGCAGCTAATCATCTTGGAACGAACCAAGATTGATAAAGAGAAAACAGAGATCAGAGAAGAATGTCTGAGCAAGAACATTGAATTATCTGACTGCATTGCTCAAAAGCAGAAGGCTTTGGACGAAGAGAAAAAGTTGTTTCCTCTTGAAAAGCGAAATACTGCTAAGAAATATGCAGTTATGGCCAAAGAGCTTGCAGAAAAGAAAAAATGGCTTGACATTGCTTCTGAGAATGAAAAGAGTAGCTCAGATGAAGAGAGACGAGAGTTTGATAATGAGAAGAAGATGTTTGAGAAGCTGAAGAAAGAGTTAGAAGGTAAACTCTTTGACACTTCTAAGAAATTATCTGATCTGAAGACAGAACTTGAAACTGAACTACAAACGAGAATTGAACTCAAAGAGAAGTATGATTTAGTTGCTAATGAACGAGACCAGCTTTTAAAGAAAGTTAAATATTTTTCTTGTGCTTAAAGCTCAACTGGTTCTCCTTCACATTGTAAAAGAAGCTTTTATGGCTGTCCTAAATCCAACAGTTATTCAAGTAGCCCTAAATCAACTGTTTCTAAGAACCATTCTCGTTCTTCTAATCAGTACTATCAAGGGTATGTCATCGAATCACTCAATTACTCTTCAAAAGTTAAAAGTGTTTGGGTTAATAAATCTGAATCTGTTTTGTCTCGTAACTCTGTTGTTACTAACAATATTCTTCCTTGTTTTGTGAGATCTACTAAATGATTTGACAAATCTTAGCAAGAGAAGGATCAAGTGCTCCACATGCAAGACAACTGATTTTGTAAACAAGAAATGGTACAACAGGTGGACTGAAGACAACAGATTTCAAAAGCTGGAAGAATAATAACAGGTATGATAATAATAATTGGTATGGATCCTATTGTGTATATGTTCATCCTATTAAAAGTGTGAAAAAGAAAACATCGAACAATAATAGATGGTTTGGAAGTTACAACATCCCACAACCTGATACTAACAAAGAAGGACCCAAGTTCATTTGGGTACCAAAATCTGTTTGATCTGATTTTGCAGGTGCGTCATTTATGTGCTGATCAGAGAATCATACCTATGATGCACCAATTCAGGGGGAGTTTGTAAATTGTCCAATTGATGCTTCTGAATATATCTGTTCAGGACCCGCGCTTAACTGAATTTGGCTTCTGAACAACTCAGTTCAGAACCCTTGCTAAAAATGTTTCCATTTTTTTTATTATTGAGTTGAATCGAAATATTACTCAAATCTATTTTCTAGGGGGAGTCTCTAGAAATTTTGAATAAATGTTTTCGAGAAGTGAATTTTTTTATGAAAACAAGTACATTCTCTGAACAGGTATTTCCTGAGATTTTACTTGCATAATTTCTCATCGAACATAATTCCAATACCTGTTTCAGCTATTCTTCAAACTGTTATTATCACGTCTCTTAAAATGAAAATCATTTTTGGTGATAATACACTCGCTTATAATCAAAGGTTGTTTTTCTATTTTTTTTTTACCTTGACTGAAACTCATTCATTAATTCTTTGAATATCAGAATCTGTAAACTTGTTCTTACAGATCTTCATTTATTTCTCTCACATTTTGAATAATCTGATTTTGCGTATCACTCCTTGTTTGATTGTGCTAAAAAGTTACATATTTTGATCACTTTTTATCTGATCATTGTGATAATATTCTTGATGAACAGTTGTGATCAATTGAGCATACTGTTAAATTTAGGAGGGACTGAGTGCTTTACAGAAATACCTCTATGGAATGTCAAAACTGACAAACCTACCCAAGAAGACAACCATATCTGAGTGAGCTTAAACTCAAAATGGGTTTGTGTGCTGAGCTTAAAATGAAAAGGAGAGGGGTAGTTGTTGTGATCCAAAAGAATTGATGAGAGTTGTGTTAGGATTAAAAGAATAAATAGAATCCTGTTCTAAACCTTTAAATTCCGGGCATACCACATAATCTATTAGCTCTCAATTTTTTCGAGACTAATATTGAAAAAGGCAAAGCTCAGGTCAATTCTTGTCACAATCCCACCAGCTACTCATTTATCTCTCAACAGATAAGTGTTTCAATAACACTTGGGGCACGCAGCTCACAATCTATCAGTTTCTCATTCGGAGAAATTTGATATTGAAACAGAAGTGTTGATCCCAGATCTCTCAATAACACTAATAATCTAGTTATAAATAACCAAATTATAATGATTTTATGAAGAAAGTTATGAAGTCTCAAAGATAAAATAAGAACATTCAAGAACGACTTTGAGCTTCAAAGTTTTACTTTTATAAATAATGAAACTTAAAACAAAGAGTAAAAACCTTTCTCACGTACGCACATATGCTTACTATTTACAATAGACCTAGTCGTCTATTTATACTAGATGGCTAATGCTAAGATAACTATCTATTGCTA
>NW_020200756.1:124070-126219 GCF_001531365.2 Cynara cardunculus var. scolymus
TCTTCATCACTTATTGTTTTTCATTACTTTTTACATTTTGCATTATGGGTTCTAACAATCTCCTCCTAAGTAATGAAATAACAAAGTCTAATCTAAACACAAATGAAGAACATACACTAATCTAGAAGAAAAACATCAAATTCCAAATTTTTCATTGGATGATGAATTTTTTGTACAAGACTGGAAACAAATTTACATTGTGGAGTCCATATTTCATACAAATCTTGATATGATCTTCATAGATTGATATGAACACTAAGAATGATGTAAGTAATGATTAGGAGAGAGAGAGAATTACATCAGCCAAATCTTGATTTCAGTGTTAATGACAAAAGCTCTAATTACAATTACAAGGAAATTCCTATTTATACTAGGAAAGTAAAAACTAATATATTACAAGTAAAACTATTCTAAGGAGAAACTTGAATACAACTTTTAAGCTCTAATCTTGAACCCAACATTCTTTTTTTTCAGTCAAACCTCTCTATTACGTATGAAATTTACAATAAGCTCTTCTCTTCCTAATTACAAAGACTAGCTACCTATTTATATGGTCAAACTAACTAAACATAGTCAAAGTCAAACTTTTATAAGAAAGTCAAACACGCTGACTTTTACAATTATAGACTATATTTAACTTTCAAGACGAATACAATTAATACTGATTTTTCAGTCCTAACATACATCAAGGCAAAAAATACACAAAAATTCCATCTCTTCAAGGATTACCCGAGTATATCTCTCTAAAACGTAGGAGTAATCTTCTGTATGCAATGACCGTTGAGATTTCTTGAAGGAGATGGCTTCCCTCTTCCCTCGGTACGTGGCTTCTGCCTAGTTTGTCTCTAATATTTTTCAGAAACCATTCAAGTGTTTCAGTTGAGTACTTGAAGGCTTCAGACATTCTAAAGAACTTTTTAATCCCAAACTCATTCTTGTAAACAAGTCCGAGTTCAGGTTGAGTCAAGACTGAGGCAGAGCGTATCTCCTGCAGGCCCTAGAAATCTTCATCTGGTGGAGTGCAGGATAGTCTCTCAATGCCCAGCCTAAAAGCAATTTCAAAGTCGCTTTTGGCTCGATGCTTCACCAGGGACTCCATTGTCTTGACAATAGCTCTGTTCGCCATTCTGAATCGTATCCCATGATCTTTCCGTTGAGCAGTGTAGGCATATAACTCTATCAAATCATATGGATTGAGGTTGATGAGGTCGTTCTCGCTGAATACGCTAACTTCCCCATGGGCTCTTTCCACTCTGAACTCGATGTAGCGTATAGCTCTGTTGGCAAATGACTTGACTTCTAAGTCTATGACTCTTCTTATACCATCGTTCGAAAAGACAGCTCGAGGATCTTGAGTTGTCTGTCTTACGAAACGATGATGCAGAAGGTTCATCAACTCTTGCGATAGGATTGGCGGATTGGTTGACAGGATTTCTTCTTGATCTTGGTACATGTGTTGATGGATATTCTCCATCATTATTGGTTCCCTGGGTGGCAATTGAGGTTTTCTCCTCATCGACTCCATTTGCTGAATGATCTCGTCCACTAGGCCTTGTGGAGGATGCCTCGAGGAAGAAGGAATATCCGCTTGCACCATGGGTTGTGTTTCGGTTTGGGGAGATGGTTGGTTTTCTTTGGTTGGTTGGGTGGTTTCAGGTTCATGGGTTTCTGTTGGTTGTTGGGGTGATGAAGGTTGGGTTGTTATAGGTTCTGGTTGTTACAGTGATGATGGTTGGGTTATTATGGGTTCTGGTTTTTAGGAGAGAATGAAGGGTTGAGTTGAGCGAGGTGTTGGTGAAGGGGTTAAGGGTAGGTTTATTATGGGTGTATAAGGAAGAGGTTGATGTGTTTGAGGGGTGGTTGGTTCTTCATCGGTTGAGAAACTCAACACGATGGGCTCTAGGGTAGTAGCTAAGGGAACTTGGTTAAGCAGTTCATCATCAGAGGGCGAAGCCTCCGGTTCCCTCGCTTGGGTTTCTTGGATGGATGGTTGTTGTGGTGATGGTTGTTGTGGTGCAGTGGATGTAGATGTGTATGCAGTCGTCGCCTCTGTCTCCCCCTCATGAGGTCCAAGACCTTGATCATCGGGGTCTTGGTCATCGTGGCGTTGTCGTTTGCTTGGACGGCTGCTTGAACATGAGGCTTGGAA
>NW_020200756.1:127494-128839 GCF_001531365.2 Cynara cardunculus var. scolymus
CCTTCGATAGATCAAATATCAAGGGAAGGGGTGCACGAATCGAAGATCGCTCTGAACGATCGAGGGGTTCAAATTCAGAAGCAACACATGCTTCTGGGTGTGTGAGAGGTGGTGGCGAGCCCTGAGGCGATGGGGCTCTTGTTTCTGCATCACCTCTCTGTTGAGAGAGGGGTGATGGAATATGAGGTTCCTCGGCTGGTTCATCTCAAGAGGCCTGAAGGATGGCCTCTGGATGGCTAGCTTGGGTTTGGATTGGACTGGGTCATCCTGTTTCAATATCCCTTTGGCTTTGATCGCCAGGGATAGTGGATGTGGTTGCCTTTTGGGTAGTGGGCTGGGAAATATGTTGGTAAGGGCCGGGGGAAGCACTAGCATCATCATCATCATCATCTTCATCATCCGATGAAGGTGATGCAGGTGCTCCCTCGTGTGGTGGGGAGGATGGTTCTAGGTGCTCCGGGGTAGCTGCCCTCGGTTCTTGGGACAACATGGAGCGTTCATAGGCTAGGCGTATCTCACTTGTCGATGGAATGACAGTGAGCATAGCCCTTGATAGTGGTCTGTTGATGCGGTATCCTTTCTTTGAAAGGGTTGGGCGATGTCCGTGCATCTTGTAGACCGGGGTATATGGCTCTGTGGCAGGGAGTTTGTGTTGCCTTATTGCATCCCCAAGGATGAGAGCAAGGAAGCGGGGGAAGAGGACAGCAGACAGCGGCTTTCCTGCGGCTTGAAGTTTACACTTTTTGAGCACGGCCGCGTGGATCTCGGTGTAGATGAGGAGGGCGTAGTCGAGATTGAGATTGAAGAAAAGGCCATACATGATCGTCATGATGCTCAGATTGCCTTGGTCGAGAGAGCCCAGCTTGCAGGTGAGTGAACGGTTGAGGATTGAAAAGAACAAGTTCCACATTGGTGGGAGGAATTGACTTTTGAAATCGGAGAAGTTTCGTATCTCCCTGTTGTAGCCTAGCATCCTTACGAACCTTATAATGTCCTCGGAGGAAGGTGGCTCGTCATATTGGTCAATCTCGAGCTCTCGTCTTGTGGGAATGCACAACACCTTACATATTTTTGCTCGTGAAATTTTTACCGAGCAAATCATATCGTTTGGTGCGTCGACGTCGCCCATTATCCCGTGACTGGCTGGGTCAAACTAACAAGTTTGCCAGTATTGTTGAACATATTTTATTGGGACTTTGGGGTTGACGAGTGTGAGAGCAGGAAGAAGGATGCAGTTCTTAAAGAACTCGATCATGATGCCAAACCTGTCGTCGTAGAGGGTGTTTCGTAGCTCGATCATGTGGTTGTTAGGTTTCATGGGGAGGAAGACGATTGCTCGACTGTC
>NW_020200757.1:0-10749 GCF_001531365.2 Cynara cardunculus var. scolymus
CGCAGTAAACACTGCTCATTATATTTCAAAAATATTTCCAAAACATTCTTTTCATTTCATCCGGATTAGAAGTCCGGTCAAACCTCTTTGAAAATAAACCAACTCTTTGTCCGGTTTAGTAATCTGGACAATACTTCAAAAATAACATTTTCCAATTTAGAATAAACCGGGCGATACACCATTCACCCTATGTCCGGTTTAGAGTATACCGGTCAACACCTCATTTAACCATTTGACCGGATTAGAATATACCGTTCACTCTCTTTAGCCGGTTTAAAGACAAACCTTTTGATACAATCGGTTTGAAATAAACCTCTCACCTCTTGGCCGGTTTATAAGACACACCGGTCACCTCTTGTCCGGTTTAGAGTATACCGGTCAACACATCCGGTTTAAGTATCCGGATTAGAATCCGGACACCACTTGGCCGGTATACATAAATATCATCATAAAAATGTCTTCAAACATATAATAATCAGATCTAAATGCTTTTCAATTTGTAAGAAGCAATTCATATTCAAAGCTCAAATACACTCACCTTTTAGAATTGAATATCAAAGCTTTTGTAGATTTCTTCTCCTTGCTGCAATTCAACTTCTTCAGAGAGTTTTTGAGAAATGAAGTATGTGTTTTTGTGTGTGTTTCTTTCCCCCAAAAACTTTATATRCATACATATGAACAAGGGTTTGAGAGGCGGCTAATAGCCGACCCCTCTACCTCTTTATAATATATATATTTTTCATATAAACCTTCACACACACCATATACCTTCATCTATCATATATATATATATATAATTAAAACCAAAATAATAAACCAGACTATTACAGCTCATCCCAAACAACCCCTGGTTTCCCTATCTCATCAGCCACCTCAGTCAAGTCCTTTATGGTCGCATGCCTCACCATTCTAGAGTAATCAGTCTTCTTAGGGGGGTCTAGGCCATACAACCGATTGATGGCTTTAGAATTGAACATGAAGGTCACCCTCCTAATAGATTTCTTGGATGTGCTATTTGCTGCTAACTCAGCATAGAACTCTCTAATAAGAGTCAGGTTATAGGAAGTTGGAATCATGCACATCTTTTCTATACCATGAGCTTCTACCACCTCCCTTATGAATGCAAATTCCCTAATGCTTTGCCTATCAAATCCCTTGTCTGGGAATCCAACCCTGTTCTGGAACCTAGCATGCATCTTTTCAGCAGCCTTAGAACTAAAACCATTGTGGGGTCTGATTGGCCTTGGAATGGTGGCTGGCCTTTGGGCCATACCCACCCTTTTCCTCTTAGGTTTGGAGGAATGCTGCTGTGATGCTACAACATCAGTCTCAGACTTCCTAGGTGACTCAACCATAAGCCTTTGAGACCGGGTTTTTTCCCTAGGTGGTTCCTCATCAACTACTGCCTTTGACTTATTTTTATCACAAGCCTTCACCAACCTTCTTTTCATAGACATAACCTCAACAGGGGGTTCTTCATCCTCTTTCCCAAAAAATTCTTCATTGAGGTCGGGTATGGGATCATGAGGAGCAACATGAGGCATATCATCCTCATCATCTGTATCTTGCCCAGAGGCAGTCAAAAGTAGAGGCTTCCTCGGTTTTTCAATAACCGTGATATTTTCGAGACTGCATGCCTCACTTTCCATAAAAATCTCCCCTGTTTGTGCCATAGAGGCAGGGTCCTCCTCTTCCTCAGAATCAGAAGTGAAGAGGCCCTCAGAGGGTGTACTATCAGATGAGGATTGTACCTTTTGAGAAGTTTCGATTGAATCCCTGTTGGTGGTGGTCGGAGATGAAGTTGGGATTGGGGCCTTCTTTGGAATCGGCACAGTGGAGGATTTCACCATTTCTTTGACTTTCTTCAAAGGATATGTGAAGGGTATAATGGCAGCGGACGACACCATTTGAAGAGGAGGCACGACTATTGGCACTTCTGGCGGAATGGGGTTGACAGCGACTGGAGTGGTTGACCGTGGCAGTGACGGCGACGGCGACGGCGACGGTGAGTCTTCATCAATAAGGAGTGTAGATGACTCACCCTTTTTCTTTCGCACAAAAGGGATTCTCTTCCCTCTCCTCGCCGGCTGTTTTTGCGAGGAAATAGGGGTACGCTTAGCGGCAGTGGCCATCGGCGGTGGCGGGTTAGGCGGTTCCCCCGGCGACTGTTCCCATGCATGCGATGGTGGAGGATCACGAACCGTGACTCGCTTTACTCTTGCCATTTTCAAACATTGGAGATGGTGGGGGAGGGGGATGGTTATCGGTCGGGAGCGACAGTTAGAGGAATGGGAGGAAAATGAGAAGAGAGAAAAGAGGGTTTTCTTTAATAATACAAGTGGGTTTTTTTTTCAAAAGGTGAGGGTAAAATGGGAAGAAGATGAGGTTAGGTGATGCAAGCATTGGGAGCATGCAAGAGGTGTGGGTACTTGAATACTTGGATGGGAGGCTTCTTTTTCATATCAACCAGAAGCTTTCAAACATAAGTCATTTTTAATTAAATTTTGACCAATGATGTGTTTGAAAGGTTGGTAGCAAATGTCCTCTCAAAGACACCTAAGTACTTTCTCCTTGTATATGGTACTAGAATCGGCTGGCATTAAAAGAGATGACCATTTCTTAAAAAAAATAATTTTTAAGAAAGACATCATGCATTTTCCATTCAAAAAATTTCAGACTTTAAAATTTTCAAAGATTCTCCATGAAAGGCTAGGGTTTTCAGATGCTGCAGCAAGACTTCAGATTCTTTGTGATGACTGACAGGACTGCAAAACACACAAAAATTAACGATAATATTATTATTAATATTAATAACTATAAAAACAAAATTTAAAACAAATATAAATATTTACAAACACAAATTTTGGACTTATAAAAAGTCCAAAAAATATCGAAGCTTTTAGCAAAGGGTAACAAAATTCACAGAGCATAACTCTGGAATTTCTACCGGATCATTAAATAACTTCACTCTTTGACCGTTAACTTTGAACACAAAATTGTCCTCGGGATTGATTAGGTCAACTGCTCCATACGGATAAACTTTATGAATGAGGAAAGGTCCAGACCAACGGGACTTGAACTTTCTCGGGATCAGTTTCAACCTAGAGTTAAACAAAAGAGCTTTCTGACCAGCTCTTAACTCCCGGTGTTGGATTCTTTTATCATGCCATTTTTTAGTTTTATCTTTGTAAATCTTGGCACTTTCATAGGACAAATTCCCATGTTCCTCTAATTCACACAACTGGACTTTTCTTTTACTGGCAGCCATATCTGGGCACATATTTAATTCTTTGATGGTCCAATATGCTTTGTGTTCTAGTTCCAAAGGCAGGTGACAAGCTTTACCAAAAACAAGCTTATATGAGGACATACCGATAGGTGTTTTAAAAGTAGTCCGGTAGGCCCATAAAGCGTCATCTAATTTGAAAGCCCAATCCTTTTGGTTTGGCTTGACAACCTTTTCTAAAATTCCTTTTATTTCACGGTTTGAGAGTTCAGCTAATCCATTGGTTTGCAGGTGGTAGGCATTTGCTATTCTATGGTTAATGTTGTACTTTTCAAGAACTCCACTCATCAGGTTATTTACAAAGTGGGTACCCTCATCACTAATTAGAGCTCTTGGGGTACCAAACATTGTAAAAATATGTTTTTGAAGAGATTTAACCACAGTTTTTGCATCATTAGTAACACAAGCCATGGTCTCTACCCATTTAGACACATAATCAACAGCCACTAGAATTTATTGACAATGATTTGATGGGGGAAAAGGTTCCATGAAGTCTATCCCCCATACATCAAACAACTCTACTTCTAAGATCCCATTAAGTGGCATTTCATTCCTTTTGGAAATAAATCCACTTCTTTGACACTCATTGCATCTTTGTGCAAAATTATGGGCATCTTTGAAGAGAGTAGGCCAATAAAATCCAGAATGTAATACTTTAGCAGTTGTTCTTTGGCCTCCAAAGTGTCCTCCATATGCTGCTTGGTGGCAATGCTGCAGGATTGCCGCCACTTCAGTTTCAGGGATGCACCTCCTTAAGATTTGATCTGCACTTATTTTAAACAAGTAAGGGTCATCCCAAAGGTAAGTTTTGATATCATGGAGAAACTTTTTGAACATATGGCCAGAAATATCATAAGGTCTAATTCCACAAGCCAAATAGCTTGCTATGTCGGGAAACCATGGTGGCTTTGATTCTAACAATAGAATTCTCTCATCGGGGAATGTTTGAACAATCTCTCCTTCTTCTAGGGTCTCCCTAGGCTTTTCTAATCCTGACAAATGGTCTGCAACTTGGTTGTCTACTCCTTTTCTATCCACTATCTCAAGGTCAAACTCTTGCAACAACAAAACCCATCTTACTAACCTAGGTTTAGCATCTTTTTTGGAAATCAAGTACTTGATGGCAGCATGGTCAGTGTGAACAATGACCTTTGTTCCCATCAAATATGATCTATATCTCTCAAAAGCAAAAACCANTTTGGAAATCAAGTACTTGATGGCAGCATGGTCAGTGTGAACAATGACCTTTGTTCCCATCAAATATGATCTATATCTCTCAAAAGCAAAAACCACAGCTAAAAGTTCTTTTTCAGTTGTTGTGTAGTTAAGTTGTGCTTCATTCAAGGTCTTACTTGCATAATAGATTGAATGAAAAACTTTTTCCTTTCTTTGACCCAAGACAGGTCCAACAGCCCAATCACTAGCATCACACACGATCTCAAAGGGTTTGTTCTAGTTAGGAGCAACAACTACTGGCGCGGTTACTAAAACTTTCTTCAAAGTGTTGAATGCATTTCTACATTCAACTGTAAAATCAAATTTCTGATCATGTTGCAAAAGTAAACACAAAGGTTTTGAGATTTTTGAAAAGTCTTTTATAAACCTTCGGTAAAACCCAACATGACCAAGAAAACTTCATATTCCCTTGACAGTAGTTGGTTCAGGTAGTTTTTCAATGATTTCAAGTTTAGCTTTGTCTACCTCAACTCCTCTTTTGGAAATCAAAAGGCCCAAAACAATTCCTTCTTTGACCATGAAATGACACTTTTCCCAATTGAGAACCAAACCAGTCTCTTCACATCTTTCAAGACTCCTTTTTAGATTTAACAATTATCAAAAGATGAGCCATAAACTGAAAAATCATCCATAAAGATTTCTATGGATTTTTCAAGCATGTCAAAGAACATGGACATCATGCATCTTTGAAATGTTGCAGGAGCATTACAAATTCCAAATGGCATTCTCCTAAAGGCAAAAGTACCATAGGGACATGTGAAAGTGGTCTTTTCTTGATCCTCGGGTGATATGGCTAGTTGGTTATGTCCGGAGTATCCATCCAAAAAACAATAATACTCTTTTCCAGCCAACCTGGCTAACATCTGATCAATAAAAGGCAAGGGAAAATGGTCCTTTTGAGTGGTTTTGTTTAGCCTACGGTAGTCCGTACATATCCTCCAACCAGACACTATTCTTGTAGGGATGATTTCATTTTTGTCATTGGTGACAACTGTAAGCCCTCCCTTCTTTGAGACACACTGGATTGGACTAACCCATGAACTACCGGCTATTGGAAAAATTATTCCGGCGTCTAGCCATTTCAAAATTTCCTTCTTCANCTTCTTTGAGACACACTGGATTGGACTAACCCATGAACTACCGGCTATTGGAAAAATTATTCCGGCGTCTAGCCATTTCAAAATTTCCTTCTTCACTACTTCTTTCATGACCGGGTTCAATCTCCTTTGAGCCTCTATAGATTTGAAGTTCTTTTCATCTAGGATGATCTTATGTTGACATATAGAAGGACTAATACCCTTTAGGTCAGCAATGGTCCATCTTATGGCTTTGGTGTGCAACTTCAACATATCTACAAGCTTCTTTTCTTGATGTAAATCTAGGGTAGATGATATGATGATAGGTAATTTACCTTCTTTTCCTAAAAATGCATACTTCAAGTGAGATGGTATTTGATTTAACTCCAGATCAGGTGGTGAAATTGTAGACGGGGTAAAATTCTTAAGCTCACAATTGTCCAACAACTCAAATGTTGCAACATCAGATGGGACATCACCTTCTAAATCCTCAACAATATCATCACCTATCTCAACACTATCCTCCTCCTCTAGCTTACAGGCCTTCCTAACTTCTTTCTCATAACACATTGTCTTAATCTCAGTAACTCCTGAGCATTCCTCTAAGTAATCAGGGTACTTTAAGGAATTAAAGACATTGAATGTGACTTTTTGGTCTTGGAGTCTCATGGTTAGCTCTCTCTTTTGGACATCAATCATGGTTCCACCAGTGGCTAGAAAAGGTCTTCCTAAGATTATGGGAATATCTTTATCAGCCTCAAAATCTAAGACGATGAATTCAGCCAGAAAGATGAATTTGTCAATCTGAACTAAGACATCCTTAATCTTACCTTTTGGATAAGCAATGCTTCTATTGGCCAATTGCAAGGTGACAGTGGTGGGTCTAGCTTCTTCTATGCCTAGGGTGTTGAAAACCGACAAGGGCATAAGGTTGATACTAGCGCCTAGGTCACACAAAGCTTTACCAATCTCCTTTCCACCTATAGAACAAGGAATAGTGAAACTCCCTGGGTCTTTAAGCTTAGGGGGTATTTTGTTGGTTAGAAGCGCACTACATCCCTCGGTAAGAGCTACGGTCTCATATTCGGTTAACTTCTTCTTCTTACTCAAAATGTCTTTAAGGAACTTGGCATAACTGGGCATTTGCTCTTTTGCTTCAACAAGAGGTATGTTGATGTGCAATGCTCTAAACACTTCCAAAAACTTCTTAAATTGCAATTCTTCCTTTTGATTCCTTAACCTTTGGGGAAAAGGAACATAAAGAGGAACTGGCTTTATGATGGCTTTGTTAGGTTGTGTTGAGCAAGATGGGTCCGGAGTACCTATAGTCTTGGTCTTACTTTCTTAAGGTTCAGATGAGATTACAACTTTGGTTTTTGGACCGGTTATAACCTCATCCTCAATTGGCTTTTTCCTAGCAACTTCTTCTGGAAATAACAAAGGATAGTCCGACTTAGGAGGAACAAAGGTGGTGGTCTCAGTTAGTGGGTTATGCAAAGGTTTTGGTGGACTTTCAGTAACAAGGACCATAGGTATAGTCTCAGGTTTAGAGACAACTTGTTCACTTTCTTTTGGTATGGTCTCAGTTAATTCCTTACCACTCCTAAGAGTTATTACCTTCACATGTTCTTTTCCTAGATCTCTCAGGACTTCAGTGTTACTAGGTAAAGTACCAAGGGCTCTACTATTCTGATTAAGAGCAAGTTAACTGACTTGTGTTTCTAGGTTTCTGATGGCAGCACTTTGTTGATTGAATAAAGATTGATTTTGAGTCATCATTTGCTGTTGTGCTTGGGACTGAGCCACTAGTCCTTTTATCATAGCTTCCAAGGAACATGATGAATCGGACTGTGGAGGTGGTTTAGTCTGAAAAGGTGGTTGATTAATTTGAAAATTCTGATGATGGTGATTCTGAGAATTAGAATAGCTTGCATGTTGATGTTGTTGAAAATTAGGGTTTCCTTGTTGCTTATGGACTAGGGGGTTCAAACTTGGACTATTCCATGAAAAATTTGGGTGCATTTGTTTAAAAAGGCAAATTTTATTCCTGGACTTAGCGTTCCTGGTTGGTGGAAAATATTTTTGCAAAAACTTTTCCGCCATATTACTCCATGAAGGCACAAAACCCAGAGTTAATGAATTAAACCATGTCTTTGCCCGATCCCTCAGGGAAAATGGGAATAAAGTGAGTCTCATAGCGTCATTAGACACTCCCGGGATCAGGAAAGCATTAGTGATTTCCATAAAGGATTTCAAATGTGAGTGTGGGTCCTTCGAAAGTAATCCGGCAAATTGTCCGTTTGTTTGCAACATGTGAAACATAATCGATTTTAGTTCAAAATAGAGAGCGGTCATATGCGGCCTAACTATCCCGGAATTTAATTGTTCAAAATCAGGGATGACATAGTCCATGATCCTTCCATTTTCTGGAATTTGCCAAATTAATGATGTTCGGAGTTTGCTCTCTTTGTTGTTCATTATTTTTCGACTATGTGTCCTCATTATGATTATTATGATGGTGGTGTCTTGCTGAAAATTCGAAAAAGGTGATATTGTCCCAAAGGCAGACAGTTGATTTTCTAAATGTGGAATCTCAAGGATGATTGGGGGAGGTAACTCCATGTTGGGAGAGAGTAGAGCAAAAATTGCTCTTTGAGCCCTCCTTCTTTGGCGAAACGTTCTCTCAATATCGAGATCCAATTCAAAAATTTCCCCATAATGTTTGATGGGTGGAAACCCACAGACTACAATCAGGATCAAAAGCAAGTATACAAATAGTCCCAATATCGTCTTTCAAGTAATAAAAGTGGTACAAGTAGCGGATATCGTCCACAGGGATCGTAGTAAAAGTTTAAAAGAAAGTAGAGTTAAGGAAATGATTTCAGAAGGCGATTCGAAGACTTAGATTAGAACAGAGTTAACACAACTAAAAACAGGAGATAACAAAATATAAAAGCAAGCTAGGGTGTATGACTTTCCGGGTGAGATGTAAATAATATTTCCAGTCGACCAATGCTGTCAAAATGCTACAACATGAAACCATGCTGACAGATTGCTACAACATGCAATCAGTAACAACTATTTTTACCAATTACTTTGAAGGTATTCCTCTCGGACTTCACCAATGCACTGATATTATAGCTTTCAACCCATATCTCTATGAAGTATCCAGACCAGTGAAAGTGACAAATGGTGTCTTCAAAGTATATGGATAAACAAATCTCTTTGTTAAAAATCACTCTCTCGAGTGGATTCTCATATCATTCAAGTTGACGTGTTCTGAATGGCTCATCTCTGAATCCATTCCACTTTAACACTTTAGAGTGATCAACCCGTCGAGAATTAACAACTTAGAAAATACGGACAACAAATCTCTTTGTTAGCAACTCTCTCAAGTCTACTTCCCATATCATCCAAGTTGACGTGCAAACAATGGCTTAGCTTAGAGTCCACRGCACTTTAACACTTTCAAAGTGATCAACTCGTCAAGAAGTGTCATTGGTTTTATAAAACTTGAAATGAAAAAGTAAAACATCGTTGTTACATGAAAGGGTYGACTATATTTTGGTTTAAAAACTCACCCTTTTCGTCATACACCCGAGCTAATAAACTTAGCTACTCATGACGAAAAGTAAATGACAAGAAATATAAATTGCGGTAAGTAAAGACATAAAATAAATGCGGAATGTAAATGACGGAATAATAAAGATGCAGAAAGCGTAATAAATAAATGACGGAAATAAAATGCAAGTAAGCGTAAATAAATAAAAGACGGAATAATAAGAGCAATAATATAAAGAAAGCGATTAAAGAACTTGAAATGCCAAAAGATTTCTAATATTTAGAAGACAACTTGTTCTCCAAGTAGTTTGGAGAACTACTTGAGAGAAAAGTGTGGAATAGAAGTTGAGGTGTGTGGAATACTCCTCCCAACATCCCTTTTTATATTAGGGATGACGTGAGGGCAAAATAGTAATTTCACAACCACTTGGTTCAAAAGAAACTAAATAGTACATAAAAGCAAACTAATACTTAGAAAGAAACTACAATTAGTCTTGTAAACCTAGCTAATCTGATTAACTACAGCTGGTTCAACTTTAGAAGGCTTTCAAATGTCTTCCCAAGTCATGTAAGTCAACTCCAAGTCTCATCCATCTCTTCATCTGCCTTCAGATCATGCTACCACATTTCCACAGCAACGACCTGCTCCAATATGTCCAAAATAAGCTCA
Organism: Cynara cardunculus var. scolymus; assembly: GCF_001531365.2. NCBI lineage: Eukaryota > Viridiplantae > Streptophyta > Magnoliopsida > Asterales > Asteraceae > Cynara > Cynara cardunculus. The sequence continues at coordinate 9,830 of NW_020200757.1, forward strand.
ATTTAGACCAAAATCCACTAAAAACAGGTTCAACATTCTTCTTAGCATAAAAAAAGAGATAAAATGACTCAAAGTTGGGATATAAATGGAAGATAACCTATCTAAAAGAGAATAAAAAGGCACTTTACGTACTAAATACTTAGTACGTATCAGTTGTCCGGATATATAATCCTCTTGCATGGCGTTTATCCAGTTTGGGTCTTGTAGGGCTTCAGAGATCTTCTTCGGTTCWATMAYGCTCAAGAAGTTTGCGAAGAGGCTTTCACTTGCAGTTGCGGATCTCGTTTTGACACCAGAGTGTGGATCACCGATGATTTGGTGAGTTGGATGATTCTTCGTCCACTTGATGCTAGATGGAGGTTCTGAAGCAACAGGATAAAGTTCTTCATCGACTTATGGAACTGCTTGCTCCCCTTCAACGAGATCATGATCTGAAGACACATAAGAAGTAGATTGTAATGTAACATTAGTTTCTGGAAGAGATGTACCTTCTGTATGAGAAACTGTATGTTCATCATTGATTCTGGGTAKTGAWTTTGCATTTGACTCATGTCCAGADATCACTTCTTCATCGAATATGTCTTCAAATAGTTGAGCTAGCTCTGATTCATTRGGTTTGCTCAGTGATGAATCAGATGCTCTTCTTTGAGGCGCGAGTTCTGAACTGTTGTGTCCAGAAGTCCTTTGTGTAGAGTCATCGAAGGAGACATTGATACTTTCAATAACGATTCTTGTCCTTTTGATGTAGACTCTATACGCTTTGGCGTTTAGAGAGTATCCCAGAAAGATTCCCTCATCAGCTTTCTTGTCAAATTTGCCAAGATGTTCTCTATCGTTGAGTACAAAGCATTTGCACCCAAATATATGAAAATATTTAATATTTGGTCTTCGATGATTGATAAGCTCATATGGGGTTTTCT
>NW_020200757.1:15057-47952 GCF_001531365.2 Cynara cardunculus var. scolymus
ATCGCATCATCCATCGATCCGCTGGTTGTACTTGGTCCATCGGTTCGATGGTTGGTCTTTCCATCGATGCTCTGGTTAGTCTTTCCATCGATCCAGACTTRKTHKTTTCKGYCTTGATGTCTTCATCGATCTTCTGGTTCTTCATCACTTATTGTTTTTCATTACTTTTTACATTTTGCACTATGGGATCTAACATGCTGGTAGTACTAAATTTCAATGTCAACCTGTTATATGTTCACAAATTGGCTAGGGACAGTAAAGTATTTGTAGGTTTTGATGAGACTTGATGTGATGTTTAGGATTTTCTTTGAAAGAGTGTTGTGGGGAATGGTAGTCAATTTTACTGTCTCATGTTTTGTGTCTGCTCAATTGTGGCATAGCTGTCTTGGTCACCCTGCGGACCAAGTGCTTAATGTTTTAAAGAACCAACTTAAAATTGGTAATGATGTTTACAACCCATGTGAAATATGCCATAAGGAGAAACAAACTCGAGACAAGTTTAACTTAAGTGATGACAACGCTAAGTGTCTTGGTGAATTAGTTCATCTAGATGTCTAGGGTCCATATCATGTTCAACGTAGTGAATGCTACAAATATTTTCTTACTATTGTTGACGAATTTACTCGTGCTGTTTGGGTTTATCTATTAAAAGGAAAACATAAGGTTTTTGACAATATTGTGGACTTCTACAATCTGTTAGACACTCAATTTGGAAAGGCTGTCAAAACTTTTAGAAATGGTAATGGTTCTGAATTTACAAATTCAAAACTAAATGAGTTTTTCAAATCAAAAGGGATAATCTATCAAACATCTTGCATTTATACACCCCAGCAAAATGGGGGTGTGGAGCGCAAACATCGTCATTTGCTTATGTAGCTAAAGCTCTTACGTTTCAGAGAGGTATTTCTTTGAACATGTGGAGTGAGTGCATTCTTACCTTTACATGTCTTATAAATAGGGCGCCTTCTTCTATTTTAAATGGTAAATGTCCATATGAACTTTTTTTATGGTTTTAAACCTGTTCTCACTCATCTTAGAAACTTTGGTTGTCTATGTTTTTCTATTAAACCGGACGTCACAGATAAATTCACTTCTAAATCTGAAAAATATATCTCACTGGGATATGCTAATTCTCAAAAGGGATACAAACTGTATATTTTTTATTCAAACAAAATTTTTGTTTCCCATGATGTCAAGTTTTACGAAAACATTTTTCCATTTAATATGAGTGTCAACAAGGATGACAAGTCCTCTACTAATGATGTTAATACTCTAAATATCTTTGATTACATTTTTGGTACATCTAATGACTTAATTAATTCATGACCTAATGATGAGGATCGAGACCATCCTCAAAATGAGGAGTTTCATCAACCTTTCCTTGCTCCTAGTGACCGTAATCTGCTGAGTAGTCCAAGTAGAGTTGCTAATAGGCAACGTCTAGGTAGCTCTAGCAGTCTTAATACATGATTCATCTCATGATCTTGGAAGAGTTGCTAGTTGCCAGCCCCCTGAGCAGCTCTGAAGCTGTTGCCAGTAGGCACCGAGATGCTAATATGCAGTCTATGCCCAATAATAGAGATACCAATGATACTCAAAATTTGGGTCTTAACTCTGAGGGTAACCAGGTTCTACCTTGGTCTTCTCATTCTTCTTAAAACCAACTAGGGTTTCTAGTTTTCCTCGTAAGTTTGGTGACTTTATTGTTGAGGGAAAGGTTAAATACAAATTGGAAAGGGTCGTGAATTATTCTTGTCTTAGTTTTAAAATTTTTTTGTTTCGTTTCTAGTTTTAATAAATCTGTTAAACCAAAGAATCTTCAAGAAGCATGTAGTGATAATAATTGGATAACTGCCATGAATAATAAGATGGAAACTTTACATAGGAATGAAACTTGAATTGTTACTGATTTACCTCCTGGTAGGAAGAATCTATAGGTTGTAAGTGGATCATAAAATTAAGTATAAATCCACTAGAGAGATAGAAAGTTATAAAACCAGACTTGTTGCTAAGGGGTATAGTCAAGAGAAGGTCTTGATTGTGATGAACCTTTTTCTTCTGTAGTAAAAATGGTTACAGTAGGATGTATTATTGATCTAGTTGTTCAGTTTAAATGAATTTTGTGTAGTTGGATGTTAATAATGCTTTTTTATATGGTGACTTGTCTGAAGAGGTTTATATCTTTACCGGAAGGTTATTACTGGAAGAGATAATCATGTGTGTAAACTTGTTAAATCTCTTTATAGTTTAAAATAAGCACGTTGGTGGTATGCTAAGCTTTCGTCTTGTCTTATTGATCATGGTTTTATTCAAAGCATTAGTGATTATTCTCTCTTTTACTAAAGCTTTTGGGTCTATTTTTAATGTTTTATTAGTATATGTTGATGACATAGTCTTAACTGGTAATTATCTTATAGAAGTTAATAAAGTTAAAGTTCAAGTAAGTTTCTTATTGAAGATTTAGGTAAACTGAACTTTTTATTCGATATTGAAATTTTAGATTGTGCTGATGGTATTTGTATGTCACAAAGGAAGTATTTTTTGGAGCTGTTAAATGATTTTTGGTATCCTAGGTGTAAACCAATTGGTACACCTATGGATATGAATTTGCTTGTTACATATTCAATTGGCACTGGTACCAAAGATCCTCCTTTGTCAGATTTTACTGGATATCATAAACTGATTGGTAGATTGATTATCTTTTAGCTACTTGGCCAGATATTGCGTTTGTCGTACATTGCCTAAGTCAGTTTATGCACTCACCTCAGCAATCTCATTTAAAACTTGCTCTAAGAGTTCTCAGATATTTGAAGTTATCTCATGGTAAAGGCATTAATTTTACTTGATCAGAAAATTTTCATTTAACTGCTTATTTTGATGCTGACTGGAGTAAGTGCCTCTCTACTAGACATTCTGTTACTGGTTATATGTTTGTTTCTTGGTAATTCTATGATTTCTTGGAGGAGCAAGAAGCAAATATTTATTCTCGTTCTTCTGCAGAGTCTGAATACCGTGCAATGGCATCAGCCACGTGTGAAGTTATTTGGGTTCTCAAATTTTTAAAAGATCTAAAAGTAAGTGATTTACTTCCTGTAAATTTGTTTTGGGATAACAAGTTTGCTATCCAGATAGCGAATAATCTTGTTTTTCATGAACGTACTAAACACATTGTTGGTCCCGTTAGGGTCTACAAGATGTGTATAACAGTTTGTAGAAGGGAGGGGAGATGAATACAAACACAATATTTTCAAATTTAAAATATATTTTGATAAGAGAAGATCAATACAGATTTTACAAGACTGTTTGCTGAAAGATAATGTATGAAAACCTATGTAAATATTCTTAAGTTTTCACACTAAATCTTAGCAAATAAGAAAAGATTTGTTGTTTAAAAAAATATAAGAGAGTAAGTTCTTTCAGGGAATGAACTTGTTTAGAATGCAATAAAAGGGATTCTAACTTGCTCTTGAAGATGAGCGTATTAGTTCTTAGATGTGTGTTCTTTTACTTAAGCATGAGAGAGCTCAGAGTAAGGTTTAGGTTAAGAGTATTATCTCTGGATGGAGATGGAACACATCTATTTATACCCATTGCATTAAATGCACATTTAATGCAACATGGTAGGGTTAGAACGCGTGTCAAGCTTTAAGGGGAAGGCTTGTCCTTTGCTACAGTGAATAGTACAAAAGCTTATTCATGAGCAGACATCCTTTCACAAATTTGGTGGGTAATAGAGTCAACTAGTCGGCTCCGTACCGTACTAACATTTAGAAAGGGTATGGGTTTGTCCTTTGTGTGTATAAGGACAAGACAACAACAATCGTGCTTAGAAAGCTTCATTTAATCGTTGAATGCTGGAATTAACCTGAAGGTTTCTTCAGCATTCGCTGAGGCTTAGGCAGTCTTCACACATATGTAGATAGGCGTGTAATCACTGAATACCGCTTCAGATCACATACTCACCAATCTCTAATCTTCAGTTTCAGTCTTCGACATTTGCTGAAGATTCTTTGGTGTGAGTGTTATCTTCTTGAAGTATTGATGTCACTAATTGAATTTTACAATACAAGTTCTTCAGCGATCACTGAACAGACTCAGTGGAGATCGCTGGAACTGAAAAGACAGAAACAAAAATACTTCGAATAGAATAAAAGGGATTATCATCAAATCACTGAGAGAGAGGATCAACACTTAGTTTCACATTTGAGAAGAGAGTCTTCTCTGCTATTTATACCTATTGCATTAAATGTAAGTCAGAGGGTACAATGCACGTGACAAACTTCTAGTGGAGAGTTTTCCTTTGTCTTCAGATACACAAGCTTTTGGCCGTATATGAACAATAGTCTTTCACAAAGTAGGTAAGCACACTTAGAGACAATAGAGTGACTCTATACATGTGCTTTACTGTGTGATGTATGGGGTTGTCCTTTGTGTGCATGAGGATAAAATAAAAAGTAATCTTGTAGAACAAGATTCATTTGATCGCTGACACTGCATAACTCTAGAGTTTTTTCCAGTGTTTGTTGAATCTTAATTAGACTTCTACTTGATGTAGACATACTTGTTATCACTGAATCCGCTTCATATCACGAACTGCTTGCTAAAGATTCATTTGGTGTGAATTTTGTCTTCTTAAAGAATACTTGTCCTTTAGAGAAGTTCAAAATACATATTCAGCGATCACTGAACAGACTCAGTGATGATTATTGAAACTGAATAAAAACATAACTAAGTATTTTTCGCCAAGTATAAAAGATCATCATCAAGTTATTTAGAGTTTTTTTCAACAATCTCCCTCTATTTAATGATGACAAAGCAACATAAAAGAAAATTGCTTAGTTGTTATAGTATGGAAAAAGAACTTGTAAGATACATATCCATTTAGTGTAAAGGATTACAAGAGAGAGAATGAAAATACATAACAGAAATAACTCAACACTGAGAGCATATTAACTGATAAGAAATAAGTCAGAGAATGTAAGAGAAATAAATCTCGTAATTAATTGTCCCATTTACTCTTTTCAAGGATCTTTTTCAGTGAACCAATGAATATATTGAAATTTCATTTAAGACAAAATATCACAAGTGATTACAATTGGTTTGGTAAACTTAAAAAATAAAAACTATGCACTGAAAGAAAAGAAAAGTAGAGGGTTACAAGATTCAAATCTTTAATCGAGATCTTTAAAGGAGATGTAGTAAGGAACATCTTCTCCTTGATTCTTTCTTTTCAACATTTCCTTTCGAATCCTGCAGTCCATCATTTCTCCAAGGAGGTCCTTATTTAGCCAAGTTTAAAGATACTCCAGATGATATATTGGGCAGAGATAGAACTCAGATACTCGTTGAAACCTGTATTGACCATCATAGTCAATGAACATAAGTCTATACTCAGGTTTCACATGCATTGTGTTGGGAGCGAAGAGTCCTTTCTCAGGTAGTGTCATATTCAACATTGAGATATCTGGCTTCCGGTTATTAAAGAGTTCATCCACCGAGAAATTTTTCTTGTGCTCGTTCTTGTGGGATGGACCTTCTTCAAAACCAAAAAGGATCTTTCTTCTTCGAGAGGTCTTCAGTGGTAGAGGTGGAACCTCGATGATCTTCGACACTTTGTTGAATAGTCATTCAGAAGTTCTTCAATGTAATCTTTATGCTTTGATTTAGACTTCTAAATTGCATGTCGAATCTCAAGCCATTCATAGAATCCATACATACTCAAAAAGGAAGGATACTCTGTTACAACATCATGGTTCTCTTGGAAGATGACCATGGAAACGATAAGGCCACCATATTTCATTCATCCGCTGATTGTGACGTTTGAAATCTTCTGAGAGCTCATTCTTGTCTCTATCGTTTCTCTGCATCATTTCAAATCATGATCTTTTAGTGTCCATACTCTTTGATTTTTCTGTTCAGCTTCTTTTAAGAGTATGTCCTGAGCACTTATGGAACCACTTTGCAAGAACCTCCCTTCGGCATGAGATTCATAAACTAGATTCTTGGATAACTATAGACTAACTTTGAGTTGTTGATGTTGTTTCAGCTCTTGTTCTACTCTCTTTCAACTTTAGAGAGCAAGTCGAACTTACCACATCCAGAGGTACGAGGAGAAATTTTTACTCTGGATTGGTCGAGCTGACTTATTAGCTATGTTAGAACCTTATTTGTAAAATTGTAAGTAACAAGCCTCTTACTCTTGTCAAATAGGACTTAGTTTTAGAAGCAGTCTAAACCAAGAGCTCGGATGCAGAGGTCACCAAGAGACAGAGCTCTCTTTCATACAGAGCAAGAATCTCTCATACAGAGCCCATGCTCAAACAAACGAAGATCAAGTCTTAAGCGCAAAAAAGCTTAAGGACTTGATATAGAGCTATAACTCTAGACGCAGAGCCTCTGCACTATACATGCAGAGCCTCTAAGTCTCCAACGCCCTTAGTTTACACACAGGTGGTTCAGTCTTATCTCCAAGTCTCCATTCAGAATCTGCCACGTACACATAAGTAGTTCCACATTCAAAGGAATGTGAAGGCTGAAGATTCTAAACAAGAAGTCAGAGTTTGAAGCATAGAATATAAGAGATTCTGTTTGTACATGGACATATAAAAGGAGGTGTTCTCTTTGGGTTAAAATTACCAGAATTGCCAACTTCTAATACGCTCCTATAATAGAATTCTTGTGAGAACCTAGTTGTTTTAGCTGAGAGTTTATTTGTATTCTCTTCATCTAATAACAAATCAATTCAATCCAGTTTTCATTCATATTCGTTTTTGTTTAAATCTATTGACCAATTCTAGTTACACAGTAGTTGCTTCCACTCCAACTATGTTTTATACTGTGTTTGTTGATACTTAAGAGGATTCTGGGTTCCAACAATTGGTATCAGAGCCTGCTAATCAGTCAATTGATTAGTCGATCTATATCCAATAGGTAATTTTCTTTTGTTGGTTGATTGTTTATAAAACAATTTTCATTCCAGATCTTAGATCCAATTTTTTTAAAACAATTGCTTTTCGTATTCTCCAAGCCTGTCAGTCTTTAAATTCATATTTTCCTTAAATCTTCAAACTTCCAATTTGCTTTCTCTTCAAAACAACTTTGAATTTTCTAATCAATCCTGGAACTCGATGTATAGTCTCGGTTCCCTCACAAAACCTCCTATTCTCATTTGGGATGAATATCCCTAATGGAAAATTAGGATGATCAACTTCTATGAAGGTCTCGACCTTGAACTATATGAATCTATTCTAAACGGTCCCTATGTGCCCATGACCTTAATCCCTAGGGTTCCACCCGCTGGAAATACCGTTGAAGTTCCTGCAAGGCGTGTTCCCAAACTCCAAAGATAAGGGTGGAAGTCGATCAAAAGGCCAAAAGACTTTTGATTATGGCTCTCCTGAATGAAGTCTTACAATTGGCAAATCAGCTTGAAGGCGGGATCAAAATGAAGAAAAACAGACGTGCTCAATATATCCCCATGCCACACCACTCTCCCCGACAGAGGAATTTGTTTCCTCTACACTAGCTTCTTCCCTGCCTTGTTCAGAGCAAGGGTTAGGTGCACATAGCTTGGATACTCTCGAAAAGTCTCTAAGTCCACTCAGCGAGGGCTCTTCATTAGACTCTGAATCTGGTGAGGATGTTCCTCTTAATAGAATGGTTGTAGTGCCTTCTCCTTCAAGAGACACACGAGGATTGGCTGGAAATCCCTCTACGTCCAACATCCAACAAGATGCACAAGAAGGTGTCCTTGGAACAAGGACTAACTCTGGCCTATGTGTTGAGCCAGAGGTCACCACTACAACGTATGTTACAAGGGAAGAGTTCCAATCCTTTGCCACCTTTGTGCTATGCTCTTTGGAAAAGCTTAAACTCAACATGGCCCGTGCAGATCCATCCACCTCTATACCTACTCTGGATAACGTTCATTCATCCTTGGCAGTATTGAGGGCTGAGTCTAAGACGAACGCCACTCACATCAAACAACTCTTGGAATTGATGGCAACCAATACAGAGACCCTGTAATGGGTGTCGTCAATCTCATTCAGAGGACGCTGCCTCAACCTTGAAGGCGCAACAAGATGAACATGCGCTCATCCCTCTGAGCATTCCAGCAGACTACATCACCCAGACAGAAATGAGAGCTCTTGGTGATCGTTTTCTTTAGAAGGTGGTCGACTTCATGTTGGACTTTAACAACACGGCCAAGCAGGCGGCTGCAGAAATGCGACGCTCGCTGGTTGCGTTCAAATTCTGCAACGACGTGGAGATCAACAAGGCCACCTAAGCAGCGACAAACATTGTGGAGCTCCTCGACTCCAAGGTCAAGGCAATGGCTCCCACAGAGGTAAAGCAGATGAAGAAGATGAAGATGACCAAGCCTTCCTCTACCTGTGGGGAGTCTTCAAAATGAAAGAGGCTTGACGACAATGAGGACCTAAACCAATCTAGCCCTCAAAGTCATCAAGAGGGGGAGAAGCAGCAAACCTAAGAAACACCAGTTGCCCCCTCTACCTCTGAACCAGCTCAGCCAGAGCCAGCTCAAGGCCAGCACCAACCCAACAAGCAAACATTTCAAGGGTGCAGACAGAGCAAGATCTTGGAGAAAGAGAGGAACCCAAAAAAGCAGAGCCTAAGGAGACCAAGCGCGCTGAGCCAACCCTTGGTGAATAGAACATAATTCAACTCCTATCAATCGACGCCTCTTCACCAAGTCAATCAACATCGTCTTCATCGACTTGCTTCATGAAAACAGCTCCAGCCGTGAGGGTAGATGAAGAGGAGGTAGTGGTAAACATGATCGAGCCAGAGGATGTGCCGCAAAGAGCTACAAGGGCCCCTCCAATTGCTATACCACTTCCTCCAAGAGTAATTGTTGTCGTGTCACCCCCATATCACCAGACTCATAGATCCAAGGTTCCAGTCCAAGGAACCATAGAAGTCACACTGGCCATGCAGTCGACTCATCCAGTCAGAGCAAGCAACGGACAAGCAAGCAGCAGCAGGCCTCGGAGCTCTATACCGACCCAATATCGCGTTCAATAGATCAAGGATCAAATGGACGCAATGAAGAGGCCCATCCCAATAGACAAGCCAATAAAAGACTCTGCGAACAGTGAGGCGGTCTACTAGTACCTATACAGCCAAAGGGACGAAGCTCCAAAGCAGAAGATCAACCTCCACCCAATGGCATAAGAGAACATCAGGCAGAGAATTCTTCATCAGTACACACAGCCCATTACCGCAGTTCATTTTGTAGATGGGATCAAACAAGTACTCGACATCAAGAAGAGGACTTTGCTCACAACCAGATCGTCTTTCACGAGTACATGGTGGAATGATCTTAGGGGCAGATTAGCATCTTTACAAACTGTGATCTGATCAATCTCAACCCTTGGGATCTTCTGACTCTGTACTTCTACACTGACCATAAGAAGGATAAAGGGATGAAATACGCTCTTGCCAATTCTGCCATCAGACAGACAATTACTGACCTGCTGGACTTTCGATGCAAGATTGATTTTCAAATAGCTCTGGATATGGGGATCGACCAACTTAGTGTCACTTCGCCAAACAAGAAATTTGAAGGCATTAAGCATATCCCCTTTTGGACGGTAATAGTGGAACCAGAGCTCAGGGTGGTCTTCGAAAATGAACATGAAGAGAAGGTGTTCTTTCGTGAAGACCAATGTTTCAAGTATTCTAACTCTATTTTGTGCTTCATCAAGAACAACATCCTCAGAAGCATAGATAGAACCCCCGGACCAAAAGAGAGAGCCAACATTCTTATTAGATCCATCGATAATGTACTTGAATTTCGTGAGTTTCTTAGGAGGTTCATGAAACTTCAACATCTCTAGGCCTCTCATTTTGTAAGTACCATTTTTCAACTTCTCTTATCTATGTAATTTCCATTTCCATGTACTGTGATAGCCTCATTGATCTTCCTGAGCTCAATTAAAGAAAGAAAGTTGACAAAGAGACAGATATTACCTAGACCACATCGTGTCTGAATACATGCACTTGAATCACCAAGAATTTGATGTATTCGATGGTCTTTCATCCATCGTTGAGCTGGTAGAGGATTATCATATGAGATTGGAAGCTTAGGCATAGAAGATGAGGCATCAGCAACAAATTCTTCAACAACAGGTTGGATTGCTAAAGGAGCCTCAGTAAGCAAATCAACAACTGATAGAGGTTCAGACACTGAAGGATTTTCAGCGACTGAAGGGTCAATGTTTGAAGTAGAAAAGGGTAAGTGACCAATGGGAACAACAGCTATCCTTGAAGAGGATTCAACATCATTACTAGTCACATCTGGGATGATAATTAGATCATCGTCAGCTCTTTAGGGTCAGTGCTTGGTTGATTGCTGAAGGAATCTTCAGTTTGTCTATAATGTGATATCATCCAGTTTTCTAACTCTTCATCATCTTCAAAGATAGGTTTGGAGTTAACTGATTGAGATTCATCAAAGGTGACATGGATAGATTCTTCTATAGATTGTCGTCTTTTGTTGAATACTTTGAAGGCTTTGGATACTAAAGAATATCAAAGAAATATTCCTTCATCAGCTTTGGGATCAAACTTTCCAAGTTGGTCACTAATGCTAAGAATGTAACAAGTACAACCAAATATGTGAAGAAAGCTAAGAGAAGACTTTCTACTATGGAAGAGTTCGTAAGCTGTCTTCTTGAATCTCTTGACGATCAGCGATCGATTCTGAGTAAGACAATCAGTGCTGACAGCTTCAGCCCAGAATTGAATATGGATGTGAGATTCGCTGAGCATTGATCGAGCAGCCTCAATGATTGTTCGATTTCTTCTTTCGATGACTCTGTTCTATTGTAGATTCTCACAGATGAGAAGTTGTGTGAGATTCCCTTATTCACAAAGAAGTCATCAATGGTACTATTTTTTAATTCAGTTCCATGATCACTCCTAATAGATCGTACTCTGATGTTGTTCAGTACTTCTATGGGTTTGATGAACGAGGTTATTTCTTTAGGTGCATCACTCTTAGATCAGAGAAACAGGAGCCAAGTGTACATGGAATACTCATCAACAATGACAAGTGTATATTTCTTTTCAGCAATATAAATCCATGTGCAAAAGCTAAATAGGAGAAGTCACTAAAGAGACTTGCTTAGGTTCGAAGCTAGCATTTGTCTGCTTTCCTTTTTCACATGCTGAGCAAAGAGATTCCTTTGCAAAGGAGTGTTGAGGAAGGCCAGTGACAAGATCCTTTCGTGACAACTCATTCAACGTCTTGAAGTTAATATGAAAGAGCCATTTATGCCATAGCCAGTTGATATCTGAAGAGGCTTTAGAGAAAAAACAACTATTCTTAGTGAAAGGAGAATCCATGTTGATGACATACACATTCTCTAGACTAGAACATGTAAGAGCAAGCTTGTCATCTTTGTCAAAAACATAACATGAACTCTTAGAAAATTTCACTATGAAATCTTTATCACACAACTGACTGATGCTAAGAAGATTGTGCTCCAGTCCTTCAACATATGTAACACGCTTGAAAGTGGTTGCACCATTGGTTAATATACCAAAGCCCTTGGTATATCCTTTTTTGTTTCCTCCAAAGGTCCTCTTTCATCCTTGTAGTCATTTAACAGAGTTTTGTCTCCAATCATATGTTTTGAGCATCCACTATTGAGATACCAAATGCCTTTGACTTCCTGCACCAGAAAATAGATTAAGATTGCTTTGGTACCCATTTCTCAATGGGTCCAACCGAGTTAGAGGCGACATCCACTGACGTTGAAGACTCAGGGTCAACAGCTGTCTTCACTGAGCCTGAAGAAGAGGCTTCAGTGGGCTTCTTTACTTTAGTTGTTTCTATAACTTTGGTGGCAGATTTCGCCTTGGTTGATTTTTCAGCCTTGGTTACTTTCTTTATCTTAGCTGGCGAACCAGATTTGGTAGTTGAAAGACGTTTGCTGGCAATATGTGTAGTTTCACCACAATGTCTACACTTCCTATAGCTGCAAGTAGCTTTAGGGCTAGAAGGGTCCGAGAGAATAGAAGAGGGACAAGATCCAAGGATTCCTTTCTCGTTTGATCGAAAAGGAACAGCTGAGGGTTTGGAATCCTTAGGTGGGAGATTCACTTTCAGCTTTGGCTTAGGTTTCTGAGAAGGTTCAGATACCTTGGTCCCTAAGGAAGAAGGTTTACAAGCTGAAGGTTTAGATTTGGGTCTAATAGACTTGTTAGCATTCTTTGGAAGAGGAGCGATGACAATAGATTTACCTTTGTCTTTGCATCCTGAACTCAAGGGAGTTCCTTTAAGATGAGTCTCAGTGGAAAAGTACTGAGAAGAAGAGGCGTTAGGAATGGAAAAGACAGAAGTACCAAACTTAAGCATGGACTTATCAGTGACACATTCTTCTTGATCATTGGAGAATCCTAGACCACTCATTATCTTGGCAAGTATCTGAGCTTTGATGATCTTAGAGGCCTTGATGGAGGCTTTGCACCACCCTCCAATGGTAGCCTTTTCAGCCTTGAGTCCAGCAAGGCTTGCTCATGCTCAGCGATAACCTGCTCGCGTTCAATGCTTATGGTTTGGTTTACAATGACCGAATCCTTAAGATTTTCTTCAATCTTAGTCAGCTCTTTGATCTCAGAATGGCATCTCTCTAATTGCTTTTGAAGATCAAGATTAAGTTTTTCAGCTCTAGATTTGCAATTCAGGGTATTGTAAAGATCAACTGTCAGCATATCTAGTGTATATAGGCAATTAGAGGTAGAAGAAGAGGGTTCATTTAGGGAACATAACAGAGTAGGAGTAAATGACAAGGGATAAATGGAAGATGATGTCTCTGATGGTTCATCTTTGACATCTTTGGCCATTAGACAAATATTTTCCATATCTTCCTCTTCAGAGGATGATTCTTCATAAGAATCAACCTAGTCATGTTCTTCAGCATCAAGACCTTTGCCTTACACTGAGAGTTCTTCATCTTCTTATACTTCTCCTTCAACTTCAGGTATTTATCATCTTTATATCTAAAGAAGGATGGGGTTTGGAAGATGGCATCGTAGTCTTCTTGGATTTGTATTCACTAGCAAAGTGACCTTTGCATTAGCAGTTGTAACAGATCGTTGAAGCCTTGTCAATAGGATTTGACTTTGGCTTTTCAGGGAGGGTCAGCGATGGAGATCTGCGGTAATTACTTTTTTGGCAAATTTTCTAAAAGAGTTAGTAAGATGGGTCGGTGACTCATCAAACTCTGATAGATCAGCGTCTGACAAGCCCTCTAAGTTAGAAGGATCTAGCTTAGTGATATTAATAGAAGAATTAGAAGGAATAGAAGAAAAAGAAGCATCAGCTGAAGGACTTTCAGAGATCAAAGCTAACGAAGAGCTTTTCATTTCTCTAGAATCTTTAAGAAGATTCTTCTTCAGTTGACGGGATTGCTCATGATTAAGCAATATCCCATAAAGGGTACTAAGAGAGAGAGAGTGGACATATCCTTGGACATCTTAAGACATATGGTATATTGATCCCATGATTCTGGCAAGCATTCAAGAAATTTTGTCAGAGTCTCAGAGTTGGAATATTCTCTTACAAATGTCCTTATATCAATAAGAAGACAATTAAAATGTTGGTGTACTTCAGACAAAATTTCAGTCTTTCCATATAGAAAGCTTTCATATTGTCTTACTAGATTTATCTTCCTCGATTCTTGTACTTTAGTAGTACAATCATATTGAACACAAAGCGTCCCACATGGATTTTGAGGTTTTGGGTTTCATCATTAAGTGATATACCTCATCAGGAAGAGACATGACTATTATAGACCTCGCACAAGTGTCTAAATCCATCTTCTTCTTGTCTTCATCACTCCATTGATGAGGGAGCTTTGGAATATGCCATTCAAGAATCGCGGCGATCGTAGCAGTTGCAGGAATTGTCAGAGATATAACATATGGAACATAAGGTCCATTTTCTATATAGTATGGAATCTCATGATCCATACCTTCCAAGAGTAAAGAAATCCGATTCTTCCAGAGACTAAACTTGTCTCTAATGAAACGGGAAGGTTTGGCAAAAGAGACATTGTTGTGAAAGTAAGTGCTGGTGTTTTACAAAGCCATTTGTAAAGGAATAAATTATCTAGAAAAGAAAAGATAATAAAATACCAATAAAAACAACAAAACAACACAAAAAGCAAATGTTGCTCTGATACCAATTCTTGGTCCCAGCCGGATCTATCGAGGAAGAAAGCACCTGAAGTAGAAGCCATGGAAGCCGCTCCATCTGTTGTTGCCGAAACACCAGTGTCGAAGCCAATGGTTAGGTCATCAGCGACCAAAAAGCCTCCATTGAAAAAGCTTAAAACAGGGGCAGATGATCAAGGTACTGCCCAACATTGAACATGCAAAGCATCATCCCATTTTGTTTCTACCAGTTCATCTAGCCACAAAAACTTTAATATCAACATTAAGAAAGAACCTGCATCACCCACCAATGAAGGAAGCCAAGTCTTATTGCTTGGTGAACGTTTTCCTCTGTCCCCAAGTCCCCAAGAAGATGAGCATTATGCTCATACCCAAGAACACCTTCCGACTGCTGTTGATAAACCCAATCCTCCATCATCACACATTCTTGATGATGCATTCCAAGCCACTGATTTCATTCTAGGAGAGTACACTACTACTCCTACAATGGAAGGCAATCAAGAAACAACCTCTATCGATGACAAAGCCAAGTCCAAATCTGTTTTGAGGACTAAAGAAGCCAAACAAGTCAACCCTAAACCAATATTGGTTGGACAATCACAACCTCTAGAAAAGGAAGCAGAAACTGTGAATATGGTGACCAAAGCCACCAGGGTTATTGATGTTGAAGAAAGAAAGGGGAAAGGGATAGTGAACTATATAGATTCTGAAGAAGAAAGTTCTGAGGGTGAAGATTCACAAGATGAGGATATTGATATTGATAGTGTGGAGATAGCTACAGATTCTGAGAAGGAAAGTGAAGAAACAGTGGCTGAACTGATTTAGACACCTAGAAGAAAGGTTGCCAAAAAGAGAAAGGTACAATCACTACAACCCACTCAAAGCAAGTTTGGGAGAATGAGCATCTCCTTTGGTACTTTCAGCTATAGGGAAGCCTATGATCACTTTGGAAATATGGCTTCCAATGAAGCATTAGCTGACAAGGGCTTTAGCCCTGACAGCTTGAGGGAGTTCCCATTCATCCAAGAGGCCATTACCAGGCTTGGACGAGAGATTTTTTGTGTTGTTCCAACTGGATTTAACCTCTCCCTTGTGAGGGAATTTTATGTTGAGGTTGCAACATCTAAAAGCCATACAGTAAGGGTCATGGGCACAGATATATGTTGTGCCCCTGCCATCATTGACAATATATTTGGAATCATTCCACCAACCCCGTTTGAGTATAATCAATTCATGACCAATGCCAATGAGAAGGATGCCAGGAAGGTGCTATTAACTCTTGCACAACCTGACAAGACTTAGAAGAATAAGGTCTTTAGAACCTTATTTAGTAGGGACCTTCTCCTTATTGTAACTTTTTGGTTCTAATTCCTTAGACATACCCTTGAACCAACAACCCATGACTCTAGCTTGACTTTTGAAAGAATTGTGCTCCTCTACTGCATTGTAACTGGAAATATATTCAGTATGTGGGAAGTTATTTGTAAGAGCATAAAGTCCTTGTAGAGAAGATCAAAGGGGACCTTTGGCATCCATCACTAATCCATGCACTACTGACTAGGGTAAAAGTAAGATTTTTACTTACTGATGAGTTCATGATAGGCAAGGCTGTGATTGAAATTCAAATCAAGAGAATAAAGAAGAATGCAGAGAAAACAATGAAGAGAACTGCCATTGCTGCAACACAGGTTTTGGCTGCTGAAACCACTACCCCTGCCCTTGTTGCTAGTACTTCTACCAAATCAAGAAGGACCCCAAGATCAGAGCCTGCACCTGAGCCTACCCCTAGACCAGCACCCATACCACAATCCAATCTTGTAACCAACTCATTCTTGTATGCAGTGAAGGAGATAGAAAAGCATCATGAGGACCTGTTGAGGAAATTGGAAAAGATAGATGCCATATGGATGGCAAGAATGGAGAAACAAAAGAAGGAACTTGAAGCAAAGGTAGAGATGAGTGAGCAGAAACTGCAGGCCTGCTTGAAAGAATAGGAGAAGGCTATGTTGAACATGAGAAAGCTCACTACTCTATACAAAAATTACCAGATGAAGAGGGATGGTGTGATGAAATTTGATTGGGCCATAGACAACCCAACATAGTATGCAAGTATTGGAACTTACCCACCAGAGCTTGTCAAAGAAGCTGAGGAGTTCATTGCTCAAGAAGCAGCACCACCTACTCCCATTTAGTAGGGCAGGTCCATTTTTTTCACCCTTAGCTCCATAGTCTTTGATTTTCGTTTTTTTTTCAGTTTGTATATATTGAGTCTGGGAATTTTGAATTTTGTTTTAGGAGTTTCTGAGATTGTTTGACTGTTAACATACCATATTCCAATCAATTTTGTTGTTACAAGTCCATTCCAACACTTAAGGCTAGAACCAAGCACACCCACCTAAGAAGCAAACATACATCCCAACTTGTGTTTTTGGAATATGATTTAGGCCATTATTTCCTATACACTAGCCCATACACTTTCATTTTGAAACCATAATGTTATTCTTTTAAAAAAACCTCAATGAGGACATTGACACATTCAAGTGTGGGGGAGGGAGTGTATGCACTATATACTGGTATGCAACAGAAGTCTAAAAGACAGTAGCTAAAAGCTCAAAGCTCAAAAAAATTTGCATAACAAAAAAGCTTGAATAAATTGAAGAAAGAATGCACTAAGCCTCAAAAGAAGAAAAACCAGTAAAAGTCCTAACGATTTTGAATTTTTAGCAATTGGTAGATGTCTAACAGTAGGAAGTGTGACTCTTGGACTACGGAAATAAGTGGAAGGATTGACACATACACAAAATTAGGCATGGCTATGGTGTTGTTTTGCTTCAATACCATTATGTGTTAAAATTTTCATTTTCACCCTTCAATTTTTTTTTTCAAATTTCTGGTATTGAGTCATTTTAAGTTGTCATTTTAGTTTCTGAGGGACAAGAAACAGTTTAAATGTGGGGGTGTGATAAGTGTGCAAAAACATACGCTTTAGCACCCAATTATGTGTTTATTTCACTTCATTTTACACCTTTCCCAAACCTATATTGAGTCTTTTAGTCTTATCTTATGGTTCTACATTTAGTGGAGCTAGGATGCAGGAATGGTAATGTCTTATATATTGGTGAGTAAAATGTTAACAAAAGCATTGTTGTAGCAGGTGTACAAGTTGCTGTAGCGCTGGACGTTGATATTGGCACCCCAAGGCTCAATCGTGTTGAAGAAGTGAAAAGTCAAGATTTTTGAAAAAGCATCTCTTAGTACTCCTGGAGGTTGACTTAGAAAGATAATGCCCCTGCAAGATGCCTTAAGCATCTTGTACTTAAGCATCTTTCTTTTGACCTTTGGTTATTAACCATTGGGTAATAGCATCTTTTTGTACTTTTGATTCCCTCCTCTTTGTATAAATAGTGAGGGTAATCCTTTGAACATGGTAACCAAGTGTGGTGTTAATTTGTAACCTTGGGAACAATTGTCATCAGGAACAAAGCTTCTCTGAAGCTTTGGTTCCTTGTTACTTTTTAATTTGCAAGTAATTTTCAGTGTTCTTCGTTACTGTCCGTTGCTACAGCTACCTTTCCAGCTTTCTTTACTTTTCGTGCAAAATTTAGTTTTACGTCATATACATTCAGTCATTTCCGTTTATGTCATTTACTTTTAAGCACTTACATTTAGTCATGCTAGGCTAAATACCTTAGTATGGGTGTAAGTGAAGGTTGTGAGATTACGCCAAGTGTTAGTTGATGTTTGCTCGTTAATAGCAAATTATTTCACTATTCACAAATGGTATCAATATTTCATCTGGTAATATTTGACAAACTGACACATATTATTTTATTCAGATGAGTTGGACTTAAAATGATTTGATGATGATCCTTTATACTTAGCGAAAAATACTTGGTTCTTTTTTTATTCAGTTTCAGCGATCATCACTGAGCTTGTTCAGTGATTGCTGAACATGTATTGTAAACTTTTCTAATGAACAAGTATTCTTCAAGAAGACAAAACTCACACTAAAGGAACCTTCAGCAATGTCAAAGATATAGCTGGAGATAGAGACAAGCAATTTATATCTGAAGTGGTTTTAGTGACAACAAGTGTGTCTACAATCAAGAGTGAAGTCTATTCAAGATTATGAATACTGAAGAAACTCTAAAGTTATGCAGTGCCAGTGATCACATGAATTTTTCTCTACAAGATTAGTTTTTGTCTTATCATCCTACATAGAAAAGACAACCCCATACCTCACACAGTAAAGCACATGTACGGAGTCACTCTATTGCCTCCATGTTTGCTTACCTACTTTATGAAAGACCACTGTTCATATATGGCTAAAAGCATGTATATCTGAAGACAAAGGACAAGTTCTCCTCTAGAAGTTTGCCACGTGCTTTATACACTCTGAATTGCATTAAATGCAATGGGTATAAATAGCTAAGGAGACTCTCTTCTCCATATAGCGAAGAACAACATATACATGTAAAACTAAGCTTTACTCTCAAGCAAAGTCATAACATCTTCTCAATCAAGAACTTTTTGTCTTGCTTTTTTGTATCTCGTGTGCTTCCTAGATTGTTTTGATAAGTTTTGTATTTTATCTTTTTCCGCAAACAATTTGTATATTATGTTATAATCTTCTCATATCATAAAGGTTTTTAAAAAGTGAAAACTGTATGTTTATATTCACCCCCTCTACAAACTGTTAACTATCAACTCTTGTAGATCTGTCTGGGACCAATATTTTGTAAATAAATAAGTGAGTTGGTACTCAGTAGGTACAAAGTGAATTTTAATATTACCATTAATAACATGATCTCAATATGTTTGGTCTTAGAATGAAATACAAGATTATTTGCAGTAGCAATAGCACTAGTGCTATCACAATATATAGGGATCTTTGAGAGTTGAAGATCATAGTCACTGAGCTGGTTTTTCATCCAAATAGTTTGGCACAATAGCTTCTAGTGGCTACATATTCAACTTAGCAGTTGATGTGGACTGAGTTTTGCTTTTTGCTTGTCTAGCTCACCATCTTTCCAGATCAAATCTTCAGGCTTTGTATACCCGTCACCAATCTTAACAGTCTAGTGACATAGGGCTAGCTTTAGAAGCTTTAAATCTAACATGTTCTTTTTTGTGGTTAATCTTCTTATCTGTTAAGTTGTTTTCAAATCTAGTTAGTGTAGTGTTTTTTATTTTGTTATTGATCTCAAATTTGGTTGATTGACCTTTGGGCGAGCAGATGTATATATGTCTTCATTTAAGGTTTTTTGTTGTTAAAATCTTATCCCTTTTCTATTTTTTCTTTCATGTTTGGTTTATTACTGTTTTAAACATGTTCCTCCCTTCAGAGAACAGGCGTACTTCATTTGTTATGGATTAGGTACTGGATTTCTTTGTTATATTCTGACCTCCTTTGATTTAACCATGGTTAAGTCTTAAGAGTTCAGAGGACCTGTTTAGGTGCTCTAACTTTTGTCTAAGGTGTTGGGGCTCTCATTGTCTTTCTCTTCTGTTGCGCTTCTCTAAAGGATCTTTATAAGTCTCCCTTTAGCTCACCTGTTGCTAAGTAAGTTATTGGTTTGTCCCTTTCTTATTTTGGTTATAGTTCTCTGTTTATTGTTGTGGTAACTGAATAATGGGATTGACCTAGCACCTTAAGAGTGTTTTAGGAATCCTGCTTTAACCTATTCAGTTTTTACCTTATGTGTTCCTTGCTTATTGTTGGGCCAAATGTTGACACTCGGAGTTCAGGGGAATCTAAAGTTGCTAAACTAGACTTTGGATATCCTTTATATCTTCATCCTAGTGACACCACCAGAGCTCCTCTATTGAACTTTAAATTGGATGGTACTGAAAATTATAAAGTTTAGGCATGTGTTATGGCTTTAGCACAAGAAACTAAAAGTAAAATTGGATTTAATAACGGGTCATGTCTTCGTCCCAAAAATGACTCTATCCTAGAAAAACAATGGGATCGATGTAATGTTGTTGTTTTTTCGTGGATATTAAGTTCCATGATTGAGGATCTCTTTTTAGGACAAATATTTTCTAAAGAGGCATCGAAAGTGTGGGATGAACTGAAAGAAACATATGACAGAGTGGATGGATCATTTACATTCAATCTACACATCTATTTCTGAATATTATCATAAACTCAACTCATTGTGGAAACAATTTGATGCTCTTGTCAATCTCCCTTCATGTACTTGCAATGTTTCGCATGATTTTCTTAAACACAATCAACTCATCAAACTTATGCAATTTTTAATGGGTCTTGATGTTGTTTATCAACCTATTAGAAGCAATATTTTTACACGAGATCCTCTTCCTTTGGTGAAAACTGTCTTTTCTCTTGTATCTAGAGAATAATCTCACCGAGGGGGAACACTTCTTCACCTCACACTAAAACACAACATGCTACTTTCTTAAGCAAAGCCAATGAAAATAAGAAAAGATTTGGCAAACCCTCCACTCTTATGTGCAAACATTGTGGCATTGTTGGACACACTACTGAAAGATGTTTTAAACTCATAGGGTTTCCAAATTATTTTCAAAATAGATCGAAATCTCAAAATAAAAATTTTATGCCCTTAGCTAGCAATATGAGCATGTTTACTTCTCATTTTACTAAACAACCTGTGTCCATACCTTCATTTCCATTTTCTGAGGAACATGTTGCTAAAATTCTTGGTCTAACATATCATAAGCCTACTTCAGAAGGGGTTTTGTCCAATATAGCAAGTAGTGATGGCCAAATCGGCCCGGCCCGGCTCGGGACCGTCGGAGGACCAGGACCGGCAAAGGCCCGACCCGGCCTGGGACTGGTAAGGACCGGTTATGGGACCGAAAACCGGGATCGGTTGGAGTTTTTTGTAGTTTCTTGGGACTGGGAGCGGGACCGGTTATGGGACCGGCTATGGACCGGCCCGAAAATTCAAATAATTTAATAAATAAATGTATTTTCAAATAATTTACAATGTATTTTTATAAGACAATGTAATTTTAATTATATTAAAACGTATTTTTAAAGTGTATTTGAGTGACCCAATTGTAAATTTTATAATGTATTAAAAATATATATCATTAAAAAAATAATCTTACTTTTAATGCCAGGACCGGTTGGGACTGGGACCAGCGGCCCATAACCGGTTATGAAGTACCTTGACTGGTCCTACCATTTTCGACCGGGACCAGGACCAAGACCGGTTATGGAAAAGCTTGGGACCGATTAGGCCCGGCCTGGGACCGGTTTTTGGCAATCAATGATAGCAGGTATGACTAAAACCTGTCGACCTAGGTGGATTATTGATTATAGTGTAAATCAACACATGACATCCAACACCCTTAATCTTGAAAATGTGGTTGATGTTTCTGACCAAAACCTTTGGGTGAATCACCCTAAGGTAGCTTTTGGTATGCAGACATGATTGGACAGTATAAAATTAGACAAGACTTGACAAGACAAGTGGGTAAGACTAGACTAGACTGAACGAGACAGGATTGGACATAACAAGTGTCTGTTTGGTGTTTGATATGACTATGACTGGATGAGACATAACTAGATAAGTTGCCCCCAAAAGTTATTTGATGATTTTAAATATTATACAAAAGTTATAATTAATACAAATAAAGTAAATAATCAAAGAATAAACTTATAAATATTTTTTCACAATTTTATAAATAAATACATGCATATGTAATGGTATCAAATTTGAATGAAAAATTTGATATAACTGCTGGTAGTGGTGGTGGTGGTGGAGGTAGTAATAGTGGTGGGTAGCAGTGGTGCAGGTGGTGGAGGTTATGGTCAAGGTGGTGGTGGCCGATAGTAGTAGTAGCAATGGGCGGTGATCGTCGGTGGCCAATGGTGGTTATGGAGGTGGAGGCAGTGGTGGTTAGTGAATGACGGTGTTTGTGAAGGACGTGAGGATGGTGAATTGTGGGGTGGTGGTAGTTGATAATGGTAGAGGAGGTAATTGTAGCCGATGTACTGAAGGTAGTGGCAGTGATAGTTATGGTGGAGGTGAGGTGGCAATGGATGGTGGTGGTCGGTGGTTGTGGAGGTCATAGAGGGGGTTATTGCAGTAGAGGAGGAGATGGAGGTGGCCAATGGTGGTAGCAATGGACGGTAGTGGTCGGTGGTCGATGGTAGTTGTAGAGGTGGCAATGGGCAGTAATGGTAAGTGATCGACGATGGTTGTGGAGATAATGGAGGAGGTAGTTGCGGTAGAGGAGGAGTTGGAGGTGACCAACGGTGGTGGTGTTGGTGGCAATGGATGGTGGTGGTCGGTAGCCGATGGTGGTTGTAGAGGTGGCAATGGATGATGGTGGTCAATGGTCGAGACTTGGTAGAGGTGGCGATGGATAGTGGTGAATGGTGGTGGTCAGTGGTCGACTTGGTAGAGGCGATGATGGACGGTGGTGAATGGTGGTTGTGGAGGCGGTGGAGGATGTTGTTGTAGTGGAAAAAGGGGCAGAGGTGGAGGTGGTCTACGATGACCGTTGGTGGTGGCGGCGGCCAAAACTAGCGGTGGTGACTATTAAAACAAATACCATATGAAAATTATACATCAAACGAGGGTAGATTAGTAATATTTTAGTCTCTATCTCATCCTTATCATATCTTGTTCCACCTATTTTGATGGAACAAGAAAAAGCCTCTTTTATCCCATGTTGTCTCACCTTGTACCTGTCTCATGTCACGTCAAACGTGGAACAATGAGTTCTTATTCTGTCCCGTGTTGTGACAAACATGCATAATGAATTCTTGTTCTGTTGCATGTCGTGCCAAACATGAGACAATAACTTATGTTCCGTCCTATCCCGTCCTACATACCAAACCCAACATTAGGGTTGTAGTGGATTTTTATGACTATTATGTTCATAACTATTAGTCAAGGTGTAAAAAATAAGATTTTGATTGATGTTTAGCTAGTGAAAAACACTAGAACTTGAATATTAATTTAAGCATAATTTAATTAGAGTATTTTAAACAAATTCTCCAAAATAGAGAATAAAAAAAATTGAAATCTCTAAAAAAAATTGAAATCTCTGAAAAAAATTATATTCATCTCTAAGAGATTTCATATTTTAGGAATATAACATTGATTAAAATATTATATTGCTTTCTCTAAAAAATTATTTTCAAAGTTTTTTTGTTGATATAAATAGATTAAAGAGATATTTGTCACATATGGTAATCATTTTTAGGGTAATCTTGGTATTTGAAAATAAAACCCTTATCTTTATTTAAGAAAAAAAAGATACTTTTAGAAAATTTAGGGGAGCTCAATTTTAGTTTAAAATCTTGAAATTTCCTATTTTCTGTGTTTTACTTTTATTTTAAAATCTGGATATTTCCAATTTTCTGAGTTTGGTATATGATTTAAAATACATGGAATGTATATATGCACACATTTGCATCAAATATGTGCTATGGTGAATAATGTCTGAACCTCCCAACACATCCACCATAACGCCCCCCAATATTGTAAATGTCACCCCCTATCCTGCCATCTCCTACAAAAACCACCATTTGCCGGCCATCATCCACGGTGGCGCAACCACTTCCACCGTTACTTTGTCGCCTGCTTCGAACCACCTCCGAGAGTACCGAAAAGGCAACTGGACCCTCGAAGAGACCCTTGTCCTGATCACCGCAAAGAAGCTGGACGATGAGCGTCGCATTAACGCCACCACCTCCGCCACACTCAACATCCGTGGCGGAGAGCTGCGGTGGAAGTGGGTGGAGAATTACTGTTGGAGTCATGGCTGCCTTCGAAGCCAGAACCAGTGCAATGACAAGTGGGATAACCTGCTACGCGACTACAAGAAGGTTCGTGAGTACGAGGTCCGATCACCTGCACAAGATCGACCATCTTATTGGTCAATGGATAAAACCCAACGTAAAGAAAGAAATCTGCCCTCCAATTTGCTTCTGAATATCTATGAAGCTCTAAACGACGTCGTACACAGGAAGATCCCCCACAGACAACAGCAGCCTCTTCCGCCGGCTCTACCTCCTCCTCCGCCTCCGCCTCCGCCGGCGGCAGTGACAACGCATCCTCCGCCACCAGCTTCAGGTAATAAGAAAAATAAAGTAGGAAAAACAAATTATCTGGATTTCTACTATCTTATTTTATTTGTCGTCTTCCATGTTATTGAGATGTCGTTTTGTTTTTACGATTTGGAAAATACAGCACCCATTTTGACATGTGACTGGAAATTAAAGTTTTGTTGTGAAATAAATATTAAAAATGAAATTTGATTTTAGAAAATGAAAATGAAAATGGTGGTAGCTGTTTCAAAAATTGGTCATCCTTGTTTTTGAAATAATTTCTTTTCTTTTCTTTTAAGATGACAAAAAGTTATGTAATTAGTTTTGTTAAAAAAGAAAAATTAAAAAGAGAAAATGGTGTCAGAAAATAAAAAGAAAAGGTTGGATGGAAGTATATAGATAATGTTGGTCAAAGATGCAGGGTTTGAAAAGAGAGTAATTGCAATTCCATTTATTGTTGTGTGGATATTATATATAGGAATAGGGTACAGTCAACAGCTCTGTTACAACCTCACCATCTCATTCGCTGTATCAAACAATCAAGTACTTTCTAAAACCTCTTCATTCATGGCATCATGTGGCTCCACTTTCACTTTCCAATTTTCTTTCTTCCTTTCTTTCTTTCAGTTTTATTCATATATCTATCTCTCTCTCTCTCTCTATATATATATATATATATATATATATTGGCCTAATCAAACAAGAACTAATTAATTTGTAGTAATTATGTAGTTCAATCTCAACCACAAATCAATAGATAAATTGAAAAATTTATAATGGTAATTTTGAATTATAATTTAATGCAAAGACATTTTAGGTATTTTCTCTCATCTCTCCTTTTTCCGTCCCCCGGCCTTCGTCCTTCGATGATACCACAGTGGTATCCCAATACATCTTATATGTGTTTGGATATCACACTGAAGTCGTTTGTGTGGCGATCAGAGGCGTAACACAGTGGTATCACAATGCATCTTATATGTGCTTGGGTATCACACTGTGTCTTTTGTTTAACAAAGTCAATATTTTTATGTATCATAATGGTATCACCGGAGGACGTGGGAAGGAGAGAGAAGAGAGGAGAGAGAATACCTAAAATGTTCTTGCAATAAAATTTTAATTCAAAATTATCAAAATTACCAAAATTATAAAATTTCTAATTTATCTATTGATTTGTGGTTGAGATTGGACCTCATAGTTACCATAAACTAATCAGGTCTCATTTGATTAGGCTCATATATATATATATATATATATATATATATATATATATATAGGTTGGTTATTATACAACTCATGACATTTGTGCAACCAATACAACCCAATTTCAACCGTCCATTTCATTTTATTAATATGTGATTTTATAGATGTTTTGATTGTTTCATGATATAAAATATTGATTATAATTAATGAATCATATTCATTTTCCATAAATATTCAAATCATAATAAATGAACTTTCATCATTTTCATAAATATCTCAATTTATTGGATTGCATTGGTTGTACAAATGCAACATGTTGTATTTGAAACAAACTATATATATATATATATATATATATATATATTGTTTTCTTTTCTTAATCTCATTAAAAATACAATTTTCAAATAACGAATTACAATTAGTTTTTTATTATTATCTTTATTATATTATACTTTTAGAAATTTTAATTTTTTTAAGATTACAACATAAAAAAAATCTGAGATATGTACAAACAAGGTTAAAAAAGAGAACAAACAAATATTCAAAGTCACGTGAATTGTATTTGATTTTAAATGTCATTTTAGTATAAGATCTGACTCTTTTCTTTTTTGGTTACTGTTTTCATATGATCCTAACTTTATATTAATATATACATATATAGATTTGGGATCATATGAAACCATATTTTTACATTTTAAACTTCACAACAAAATGTTGTGAAGGTAACCTTCACAGTGTTTTTGTTATGAATGTGTGGATTTTTTTTACCTTTACAACATTTTGCTGTAGATTTTCAAGTGTAAAAAGTTAGTCTCAGATGACCCAACTCTTTATATTTATAAAGAAATGAAATATCGTAAAAAAATAATAAATATATATATTTATAAATTTCAAGACTTTTAACCCATTTTTGAAATTTCAATCACAAATATAGTTACATATGATTATATATTCATAAATTATTTTTTATTATATTATACAACATGCAATATTTATTATTACATAAGGTACAATTTATTACTACATTTGAACCCTACAAAACTTATACACAACCAACTGGTAACATTTTTTTAAATACAAAATAAATATTGAAACATACCAAAATACTTTATAAAACGAATACCAAACCTTCAAAAAAAAAAACAAATTCGCAAAATAAAAAATCAAGATTTATCGTGCAATATATATGTATATATATATATATTATTTTTAATATTATTACAAGTTTTTTTAGTGTAAAATAAATAAATAAAATGGTTTGTTAGGTTTATGGTATTTTGGAGGGTAGTGATGATGGGTTCAACATGTAGTGCTCGCCTGCTATACTGCACAAAGATTCGTACTACCAATTGATTGCAAGATCTACCTTTTCTTTTTCTCTCCTTTACTTTGCAAAATCTACTCCCATGCAACCAAATACATACCAATCTTTCTTACTCAAATATTCTTCTTTTTTCTTAATTCAAGTTATGTTTCTATAATTGTTTGCTAGTTGCTGAATGGTTTCATGTAGGATGATTAATAATGAAGAGACTCTTATGATATAATGCAAAATAAAAATATGATTGTTTAGTAATTGTTCATAATGAAATTAGAGTTCCAAATGGTTTAAGGAAGCCTAAGATACAAAACCATTCAGAATTAGACTTTTTTTTCAAGCTAAACAAGTTTTACCTTTGTGAATAAAGGGTAGCATGTTTTGATAAATCCAAAGACTAATTCATGACAAGGTTTATTTTCTGTTAAAGTTACATATTTGTTTCTTATTGTCATTATACTTAAATTTATGATATTAATTTGAGTTTATAATAAGGAGTGCAAGTAACTTTTTCAAAAATAAAAAAAAAAAAAATTACAATTGTGTCCATGTTGTAGGCATCTACTACTAACTTTCATTTATAAACAGTGTTTATTTACACGGGTGGTCCTTATAACTACCATTTTGTTTTGGTCTTGATTCATCTAACTAAGCCTATGTTTGACAAACTAACTGATAAGTTAGTTGGTTGATAAATTAACTATTAGTTGATGAACAAATCATATTTTAAAAAAAATTAGCTTATATATAAGCATGTAAAATGATTAAAAATGGCATTTTGAAAATTTTGTTAATTACAATATTTTATAATATAATTAAAATAAATATTTAATATATATTATTCTAACACAAAGAAGATAATAAAGCAAAATTAAAATAAATATAATATGTTAGTTAAAAGAATATTAAATTGATTATTATATATATTATAAAGATTTAAATTTGTTAAAAAAAATTTAGAAATTTTTTTTTATTAATTAATACTTTTTGAAAAACAATAATTAATATTTAAATTAAATATTTTATTAAAATCACTTAACATAATTTTACCATCCATGAAACAAGATTAGACTAATTTAATTTTATGAAACTTATATAAAATATTTTAGAATTGTTATATTTGACAACTAAATTTATAGAATAACAATAAAAAAATAATATAAAAATAATTAATATGATTAATATTAATTATAGATAACTAATATTAATGTAACAATATATAATGTAAAATTAAAATTTAATTAATTATTTTCAACTAATTTTAATTAAATAATATTAGTGTATAATATAAAATTAAAATAAATAATAATTTTCAACTAATACTTATTAATATTAGTAGTAATTAATTTTTATTTTTATTTATTAATAATTCATATTTAATAATGATTAATAATTAATATTAATGAGGGTTATAATTGAAAAAACCGACAGAAAGCTCCTCCTAAACTACTCCAAGTAACTTTTCAATAAGCTAGGTTATAAGGTAATTCATGTCTATCCAAATGTGTACCCAAAAAATAATTTAGCTT
This sequence comes from Cynara cardunculus var. scolymus, assembly GCF_001531365.2. Classification (NCBI taxonomy): domain Eukaryota; kingdom Viridiplantae; phylum Streptophyta; class Magnoliopsida; order Asterales; family Asteraceae; genus Cynara; species Cynara cardunculus. The sequence continues at coordinate 43,364 of NW_020200757.1, forward strand.
ATAAGTTAGTTTATATTTACAAAATCCAACTCAACCCAACCCACATTTATGCTCTTCCTTTCCTTCATTGACCACCTCCCTCCGAACCACCTCTTACTGCCACTGATATGAATATGGTCCTAAGACACCCTTACTGCATTTCCATCTCTATGAACATTTTAGTTAGCGATAACGTTATTAACATTTTTTTTAATGAGATGAGAAATAAAAAAGAAGAGAAAATAAAAATCTCATTTTTATGTATTTCATATAACAAGTTATTATCGAACAAAACAAAACAGAGCAAATGTATGAATACACATGAAGTCTAAACCTAAACTAGAAAAGACGAGCAAATTATTTATGAATTTTACTAAATTCACATGAATCACGTTAATAACATATTGAAATGCAGAATGCTAGAACAGATGGTACAATTAAGACAAATCCATAAACACGAAATTTATTTTAGATCGATATTGGATGTGAAAAACTGATAACCATGCCCTTATTGAAATCAAAACCCTAGAAATTGATGATATAATGGGTAAAGTTACAAATATGAAGCCCTAATCGTTTCCAATAGCTTCCGCTTCCCTCATCCTGAACAGGAAAATCGGTGGTAGGGGGTATAAGAGCACTAGGAAGAATTCATGGTGGCGGTACAGCTTAATGGTGATGGCGCTCATGGTGTTGTAGAATGTGTGAGAGCTTCTCTCTAGCTAAACGAAAGCGCTATTAATGAATTGTGAATCAAAATCCTTCCAATGAGATCACACCCAATCCTTAGATCCAATATCGAGGTCTACAAGTTTCTTGCTTCCAGTCTTAAGTCTTCCTTTGATGAGGCCTTGTCGACGATGGTGACCACAACTAAGCTTCTATATGAGAGTAAGGTGTTGGATAAGAGGAAAATTAAAATAAAATGGCAACACATTAATTAACCAACATTATAATGAATAAAATTTAGGTAGTGTTTGGTAAGCAGACAAGATTGGGTTGGACTTGACAAAACAAGAGGGCATGATTGGACAAGAGAAGGTGTTTGGTACAACTAGAGCCAAATAAGATTTGACTAGTTTGATGATTCTATATATCATGTAATAGCAACAAATGACACAAGTCAAGTAAATATTCTTTTTAATTTTTTTTACACAATAGTACAAAATTTTAAAGAAGAATTTTATATAATTGATGTTAGTTTGAAAAAACTGGATTAAAGGAAAACTATGTTTATTCGGTTTGGAAAATTCTTATATACCGGTGGAGGTGCGTTCGAGGTTGTTACAGTGATAATCGTGGTAGCAGTATTAGCGGTGGTGATTGGTGGACGATGTGAAGATGGTGGACAATGGCGGTGGTGACGATCAACAATGTTGTAGGAGGTAGTTGTGGGCGGAGGTGGATAATGGTGACAATGAAAGATTTAAAGATTGTGGGCAAGAGGCGTCGTAGAGGTTGTTTAAGTGACAATGATGGTGGGTGGTGGTGGAGGAAGGTGATTGTATAGGATGTGAAAATGATGTAAAGTGGTGGTGGCGGCAACCCACAATGGTGGAAGGGATGACCTTGTTGAAGGTTGAGGTGGTGGTGGGCAATGGTGGTGGTGGTCGATGGTGGTTTTGGAGATGGTGGAGGAGGTTTTAGCAGTGGAGGTGATCGGCAGTGCTCAGTGTTGGCTGCCAATGGCCGCTGGTGGTGGTAGCTACAATGATCGACAGTGAATGACCATTAAAATAAATATGGTATTAGGGTTAATCAAATGAGGATAGATTTGTATTTTTTAGTTTCCGTCTCATTCTTGTCCCTTCTTGTTTCACCTGTTTGGTGGAACAACAAAGGGTCTTTTTTTCTCCTACTTTGTCCCACCAAGTTTTAGTCCTTTTCCCTGTCCATATCGCACGTGGGACAATGAGTTTTTGTCCTATCTTATGCCGCATTGAACAAGAGATCATAAATTTGTCATGTCTTATCATGTCCTAATTCACGTACCAAACACAAAACTAAGGACGGAAGTTGATAGTAATTGATATCCAGAAAGATAAAAAGTGTAGTTTACTCCTAAAGAGCCAAATGAATAAAAAAATATTAAGAGGTCGTTTGTTTACCTCTTAATAATTCCATTAAGAGGCAATTCTGAATCATTAAGAGATGACTCTTGTTTGTCAAAAAAAGTCTGTCTCTTAATGGTTCTAAAACCATCTGAATGATTTTGTATCCTAGGTCTCCCTTAACCATTCAACGCCCTAATTTCATTGTAAATAATTACTAAACAATTATATTTCATTTTGCACTATATTATAAAAGTTTCTTAATCATTCTGCACCAAATCATTCAGCAACTGCCAAACATCTTCTAAGAAAAAATGAAAATGACAAATTGAAAAATTGCATGTGAAAGTCAAATGTATTTATAAACGGTGATGAAAATAACCTTTATTCCTTCTATCCCAAAATAAATGTCAATAATAAAAATAATATAGTTTTAATCATAAATAATTTTATATTTTTTATTTAATTAAATAACAACTTTACTCTCTTAGTTTACTATTTTATCAACTTTCAAATATTTCTATCAAAACAAACTCTTAAATATTGGTAGATTTAATTTTTTTTAATTATTTATTTTTTAAAATAGATACTTATTTTAGGATAAAGTAAAAATAAAATTTTGGACACTTATTTAAGGATGGACTGTAAGGATCTTCATGCAATGTAGCTCGATATATCTTAATTTTAATATTTTGTTTTATTCTTTGTCTATGTCGATATAATACGGTTTTATGTGGTTTTGAGAAAACAATAATGGTTGTATGTTAGAATAAAATATAAATTTGAAGATTTCTTATAAATTTAAAAAAAGTATGTCGATACTCATATCAAATTAACTATTTAAAAGTTATCGTTTTTTTTGTGTGTTTTCTTTTAATCATTGATCATTCTCTCTCTCTCTCTCTCTCTTTATATATATAGATATATATATTAAATATATATATATAGAGAGAGAGAAGGGTTGGTTATTATACAACCCTTTACATTTGTACAACCAATACAACTCAATCTCAACCGTTCATTTAATTTGATTAATATGTGATTTCATATAAGTTTTGATTGTTTACTAATATAAAATATTAATTATAATTAATGAACTCTATTTATCTTTCATAAATATTTAAATCATAATAAATAAACTCTCATCATTTCCATAAATATCTCAATTAATTGGGTTGGATTGGTTGTACAAATGGACATGGTTGCATTTGAAATATACCCTCTATATATATATATATATATATTGTTAAGTTGAGAGTTGAGAGTTGAGTGTATGGTAGATAACGTAATAAGATTAGCAGATGGTTAAATGCGTAGCGAAGTGAAAGAATGTTATGGAACGTTTTTTATTTCAGAAGCATCGGCAGAATCATCGGAAACAGAAGGAGAGGAGACAGAGAAAGTGGACAGCGAAACGAAAAGGAGAAGGGTGAGAGACATAGGATCCAGCATCGTGGACAGCACCACGCTCTTGTCCCAAACCCTAAAAAGCTACGAGGAGAAAAAGGAGAAACGACACCGGGAGTTGATGGAACTTGAAGAACAAAGGCTTCGGTTGGAAGAAACACGAAACGAAATGAACCGTCAAGGGATCGTGGGTTTGGTCGCGTCCATTAATAAGCTTTCCGATGCCATTCATTCCCTTATTTCAGAAAAGCGTGGCAAACCATAATAATAATAATTACAATATAATTAATGCATGCATGCATGCAAACCTCTTAACAAATTATTCTTTTACGTGAAAATTAAGTTTAGAATCTGGAAGGTAGGCCCAGGATTCTGCCTTGGTTATACTTGTATACTTTTACATTATATATATATATATATATATATATATATATATGTGAGCCTAATCAAATGAGAACTGAATAGTTTGTGGTAATTGTGAGGTCCAATCTCAACCACAAATCAACGGATAAATTAAAAAATTAATAATTATGGTAGTTTAAGTTAAAATTATAATTAAAGAACATATTAGGTATTTTTAAAAAACTCTTCTTTCCTCTCTCATCTCTCCGACCTCCGATCTTCGGTGAAATCGGTATCACATTGTGTATCTTTGTTTTTTAAGATTTGAGTTGGTATCATATTTGGTATCACAATGGTATCACAATGGGTATCACATTGTGCATCTTTGTGATTACTTGGTACCTGCCGGATTAATGTTCACCGGAGGCCGGAGATTGGAGGTCGGAGAGAGGAGAGAGGAGAGGAGAGTTTTTTAAAAATACCTAAAATGTCATCTAATTATAATTTTAACTCAAACTACCATAATTATTAATTTCCTAATTTATCCATTGATTTGTGGTTAAGATTGGATCTCACAGTTACCACAAACTAATCAGTTTTTTCTTCAATGAGCCCATATATATATATATATATATATATATATATATATATATAGGGGCTGGTTCAAATACTAACCCAATATTTTGTGCAAACTATGCTAACCCATCTTAATCGTTCATTTTCTCATCTAACGGTTATTAGTAAATGAGATTAAATAAACAATAATTTAATTAATATATTAATTAATATGTGTATGAACAATTGTTCAAA
>NW_020200757.1:48757-60564 GCF_001531365.2 Cynara cardunculus var. scolymus
CACCCCCACCCCCAAAACCAATTAAATCAAATGCTTACAACTAAAATTCAAAATCACAACATGGAGTAGGAGATGAAAAACATACTGATCCATACCACAAAGCATGATATACAGTCCCATATAAACCTGTAAAAATATATAGTTCTAGTCTTAATTTATCAAATGTCTTAAATTAAAATTACCTTCAAATTCAATTTAATAAATATCTACTTTTGTTTCTAATACCTTGGTGTAGATGTTGCTCTCTAATGTTCAAGTCCTCCAACAAGATTTCATAATACCGACTGTCAGTCTCTCCTTCCTCTCTACTTGAGCTATGATTATCATGTAACGAAGAAAACCACTACCCTGAATCCTCTATCTCAAGTAATTCTCCATTTTCCATATTTTCCTTAATCTGTAATTCATTAAACAAGACTTATATCTCAAACTTTATATTAAAAAGATGAACTAAATCTAAATTGAAAATCTACAACTTACTTGATATTTAAGTGCGTTTTCAAGTTCTCTCACGATTTCAATCAACTTTTTGGAGATTGTTGTAACCGATATTCACCTGGTGCAGTCTTCAATTAGATCTAAAGCCAATGATGGAAAATATCAAAACATCATAAACTATGTGTTGCTTCAAGAAATAAAAGAAAGTATCAAAACCTCATAAGTTATTAGAACATCCTTCAATGGAACAACCACCAATGTTTTTTTTTTTTTGTAAATTTGTAGTTAAATCCAGCAAGCAAGCTCTAAAAAAGAAGCCAAAAATCCAGAATAAACAAAAGAGCTACTTGATTATCGATGACAATGTCTGCAATCCGTTTCTTGACATCTCGAAAGACTCATAAAAATCACAAATCGGAACCAAATCTAGTAACCAAAAACCCATATGAAGTTGGAGCAATTTCAAAATTGAGTTTTTTTACCTTGAGCAGCTTCAATGGGAGGTAGGTTTCTTTTGGTTACTACAACCGATGTTGAAGGGTTTGGGAGGAAATAAAACCTCCTACAACCCATGAATCGTGTTTGATACGGAGATTGATCCGCTTCATCTCATCTAGGTGTATATCTCATCCTAACGTGCATCCGAGGGTGGAGATCATTAAACCCAATCCTATGTTTGGTTTGTAGGATTGGTAGGATTTAAAATGGGGATTCATTTACAATCCTGTGATCGACGGATTTTTGAATCCTTTGGAAGCACATGGTTTTTAAAAAATCCATTCCCGTGGGATTTGTCTTGCCCTAGCTCACGTCTCCATCACATCCTCCATTTCTCCTTCATTTTCATCGCTCACCGTCTCCTCCAGCCTCCTCCATCGCCGTCTCCTAACTCGATTGTTTCCTAATAATTGYTGTACCTCACAAGTCACATTAATTGGTTGACCAACGGTATCTCGACCCTTAACTACGAGAGCGTTATAAATATTAGGCATTTTGCCTGGCGGAAAAGCTACATCTAGTACCGGACCAATGATTTGGGCTCCATCGCCGTCTCCGTCGATTGAGTACACTGTGGTCGTCTCCGGTCCGTAGCTTTCTTCCACGGTGGTCGTCTCCGTCGCTTTCTCCCACCATGGTCGTCTCCATCTCCGTCGCTTTTTCCCACGGTGGTCGTCTCCATCGCCGAACCTTTTTCCATTCTCATCAATTTCTGCTTATCGAAGATTTCTACTTACTTCGATTTCTGGTACGACTTCACAATATGATTTCTGTTCCGATTTGTACTTTGATTTCTGCATATTGTTTCCGATTTCTGCATATTGTACTTCGATTTCTGCATATTCTGTTCCGATTTGTACTTGCAATTTTTGCATCAATAGAACTTCATGTCATAGCTACACAAATAATTACTTAATAACAACCTCAACAAATTAGAATTCTACAAATAAATATGCATTTTGGATGAAAAAGTTTGATTGTTAATAGGTAGTTTTGAGAAAATGAAAGAGATTTTGTGACTAAAATAATTACAAATGAAAAAAAAAATCTCAATTCAAATCTTACAAATCAAACATGATTTATAAAGAAATATATTTCAAATCTAATTCAAATCCTGCAAACCAAACACATGAATGGATTTTAAATCCAATCCAATCTAAATTCCTCCTGCAAATCCAAATTCCTCAAAAACATTCTTGCAAACCAAACACACCTAAGGGATGCTAGGAGAAGGAGGGACCCAAGAGTAAAATGTGCAAACCACAAACCCTAAATTCATACTTATTTTAATTTTGGGACCTGACCCAAAAAAAAGTAAACTAAAGGGACCAAACATATATTTACAGAAGGTAGTAGGTACATTAACATATATTTCCAACCGTCGAAACCGCCAAAATTCACTCTCATCATCTGTTGCCATTCAGAAATTTTGTTCGTTATGCTCCCACAGTGTTCTCAAAATCCCTAATTTTTGGAGTAAAGCCCTTTTGAATTCTCCTTCGCATTTCATCATACATCGGTAAACAATATCGTCTCTCCCTGAATTTTTATTATGACATCTTCGATGGATGTTTTCATGGATTTTATCATTGTGGAATGTATGTGTAGTGTATCTTATTCTTAGTTTTCGTGTGTTTATCGGTTTATATGTGTGTATATTTATACACTTTCTTATGTGGATTTTGTTATGCAACATAAGAGGGTAGAGCGATAAAATTTTGTGGGGAAATGCCGTCCTGCATGAAGGAAGATGAAAGAATCGAGAACATCATTCGAGGTCTATTGAAGCTCTCACAGAATAGAAGATGCATTAATTGCAACTCTTTGGTATGTGGCTTCTTTTCTCCTATTTCCAAAATTTACGCCTTCATGTCTTAATAGGATAGGAAGAATCGGATGGTTTAGATTTTGGTCAATCCAAATATATTTCATCCATTTTCTTTCATGTTTGGATTAATGTTTTTTTTTTGAAGGATGTTTGGATTAATGTTATTGGAAATAGAAATGAGAACTTTTAAAATGTTTGATGTGTTCATGTTTCACAAACAAGTATATTATATCTGATGACAATGCAGCAAATGAGTGGCCAATTTGGACAATGATTTGATACCTTTTCATCATTTGTAATGGGGTAAATAACTCTTGCTCTACTGGAATAAACCTTTTTTTTAGGCATTTTGCTAACTTTTGAATGGAACTTACGCAAGACCTAGTAAACCGGATTTATTTTAAATGGAATAAACAATTTTCTGGTAACTGTTATTGTAAGCTTGATGATAGGATGTGACATAGCTTCTAAGTGGTTTTATCACCCAATTCCGTTTGTCCATCAGCTGCATTTGATATTGTCAATATTTCTTCAGCATGTCTCTTTAGATACAACAATGAACCAGTTTTGAGAAAGACAGAAATTACCATGAACGTTCTCTAGCCCCTTCTGTTTCCAGTAAAATAATCTTTGATCATCAACTGAAATTGTTGCTTATCTTCAGAGTTCTAGATGGAACTTTTTGCCATCGCAAATTCAGTAAATGTTATGTTAAATGCTACATCAATGCGCTACAGAATTTCATATGCATCTTAAAGGTTTATATTTGGTGGCAAAAGTCAAGTTGTGAGTTTCATGATGGGTGTGCTGTGAGCCTGTGAGGCATAGCCTATGTCACCTTCATCTTAGCATTACTTTAATTGGAGGAATTCATCCTTAGAATGCTTCCTTAAGATTGCTAACTATATGTAATTAGAAATGCATTGGTTTAACCAATGCATGAGAGGTAAGGAAAATTTTCTCTAGCATTTTGTATTGTCAATATTCCTTTCAGTTTTCTCATCAAATGTAATATGGTAAATCTTGCAAAAAGAAAAATAAAATTAATTAGTTTCATCATATTAAAAGTTTTTCATCATATATTTTGAGGTAAGTAGATGTAGATCCACATATATAACATTTAAATTAATAAGTCGATTTATTTCATCAAGCAGGGACCTCAATATGTCTGCACAACTTTCTGGACATTTGTATGCACCAACTGCAGTGGAGTGCAGTAAGTCCTTAAATTAGTTCTGTTACATTTTTTTCATTTCATTCATGTATGATTCCACATGATACTAAAGAGAGAGCACAGAAAGTTATCCGTAAGAAGCAAGGAAAATTGTAGCATATGTTGTGTTTAACTATTGCACTTGTGAGATGATTTCAGCAGGGAGTTCAGTCATCGAGTAAAGTCGGTGTCAATGGCAAAATTTAGTGCTGAGGAAGTCAGATCTTTAGAAGATGGAGGAAACAAGGTTGGGATATACACTGCTTCTTTTCTCCTTTATCATCATCTATCAGTTTTATTGCTAAAGCATATATAATAATATTGACAGCGAGCAAGAGAGATATATTTCAAAACATGGGACCCGCAGATTAATTCGTCACCAGATGGCAGGTGGTGCATACTTCGAATTTGTTCATTTCTGTTGGTATTTAAAGAAATTGGACCTAATGTCTGTTGTCTTTGCATTTCAGTAATCTTATGAAACTTCGGAATTTTATTAAGCATGTCTACATAGAGAGGAGATTTACCGGTGAAAAGAGTTCAGATAAACTTGCTTTCCTTAAAATGGTAAGCCTTTCATTTATTATGTGCAATTATTCCACTTATTTCCTTCACCAAAGATTCATGTGTATCAAACTTGTAGTTGTAGAGAAGGAAAGTAGAGGACTTTGTATTGATCGAGTCAATGAAACTAAATACACTGGAGAATCAAATATATACGAACTACCAAAGCTGCCAAAGCTAAAAGAACTGCTAACTAACAACAGATTAACTACCTGTAATCCCATTATCAAAAGACTAATTTACCCTTAGTCCAATAATATGTTTCTTTAACATATAACTTCAAAGGAGTTTCATCTTGCAATCTGGAGCAACTGTTATTGACAAGAGTGTATTATACTATAACATCACAAGAAGGCCTAAATTTGTTTCTTTTGGTATGTTACAGGAATTAAAGGATGGCTTCTTTGAGAAGTCTTCCTATGGTAGATGCAGTACTGGTCGTAGGGATGAGTACTATAAGAAGCATTCTTCCATTAGATCGTACTCGAGAGGAGGCCATGAACCAAGAAGTGTAATGAATTCTGTAGAGGGAAAAAGTCCTTGGTACCAAGAAAATGGGACCCCTTGTGCTCGTCGAACTCGTTCATGTGCTCGCTTTGATATCATAGATGACAGATTCCGTGATAATGATTATGGGAAAGTGACAATGCATGAAAGGCACCGGTTTACTGGCTCACTGCAGAGGGGAGTGAGTTTATCACCAGATATTCTCACAAGTACTGAGACTACTCCCTGGGAGGTACAATATGTCAAAGAGATTTGTGGTGATAGAATTCCAAGTCTGAAGCTAGGAGAAGCTATCAAAGAAAAAGAAAAGGTTCATGATCATACTCATGCTGAGATAAGACTTTTGCTCAAGTATTGGACCTAAATTTTCTGTACTTATTATGTCTCAAGATAACTGCAACTTTGTTTATCCATGATTGCTACAACTTGTATCATCCTGTCACCCAACACAAGTATTTGATTTTTGGGTTGCTTCTGATTCATGATTGAAAATAGATAAAGGATTTCATTGTTTTCTATCACAATCCATCCTACTTAAAAAGGGAAAACCTTTTAAATATTCGTCTTACTTAATGCAGAAGGTAGCAGAGACCAGTAGTCCAGCATCTACCAATGGGAAACAGGAGGTACAGAAAATAGAAAGATCAAATAGCATGATTGATACAAAAGTCAAAGCTGATGCTGCACCTGAAAGCTCCAATGCGTCAGTGTCATCAAACAGATACGAAGTAGTCCAGTCAAGTAATAGAGGGAATTCGTTGTTTTTCTCCTCAACACAGCAAAGGTCTCCAGAAAAGGCTTCCAAACCTCCAAGTGTGAATTTTGTCGAAGTATTATTGCTTGAATTGGCAAGTCCGGTGGTTGTGCCTGTAGGCAGCACATCTGAAGTACCAAGCAGTGTTGATGCTTTATCGACCACACCTGCAACATTATCAAATGGTGTTAATACTAGTGCAACTGCATCTAACATGGGATTACTAGCATTGCCTAGTAGTGGCGGAGATTCATTGGATGAGGTTGCTAATGGTAAACATTTACTTGAGACAAAGCAGCATCAGCCTTCTGCATCTTCGACTGTAGACAGTAGCTCAACTGACAGACAGAGTTCTCTTCCTATTGAAACTTCCTCTAATAAGGCAAGGATCATTCCGACTTCTTGTTACAGATCCCACTCATCAATTTTTTTTGTTGAATTTAAGTTTTAAAAAGGGATGACCTATAATGCAAGTATTATAACTATAACAGAACTCAATCAACTAGTGGAATTCACATTGCAGTAAAATACCTAAACTTAAGTAGTGAATTAGTGGTTTAAATGGTGAAAAGTTTAGGATCTGAGTGGAATTAACCTGCATTAACTCCACCAGACATGAAATGAGCTATGATTGTAAAAAGTTTCATACTTGTTAGAAAATAGATTAATACCACCTCTTAATACAGGTTTAATGTCGGTTATTAACTTCATTATTTTATGTTTGGCCCTTTGGCCACTATTGTACTTGTACGCATTGCCTTTTCAGGAATGCTATAGTACAACTTTGGCCCTAACTTCTTCGGGTTTTAGGTTAAGACATGGACATACATGCGAGGGTGTTATCAAGAAGCACTTAGTATCAACAGTTAAATAAAGGTTTCTCTTTTCATTCATGTATCTTTATTTGAAGTTAGGGTTGTTCACCCACCACTTTCTGCAACTGATAATGCTTGTTGTTGCATCCATATGATACTGTTTTATAAACCCAATCGCTACCGCTCAAAGAGTCACTGCAATAACCACAAGGGTGGTGCCTAATTGGTTTGAGCTTGGCTCCAAAGGTCAAAAGTGCCAGGAGGTTCAAGGTTCAAATCCAAGGAGGAACAAAAATCCCCTTGTGGCCATGGAGGTTCAAATACGGTTACTTCGGGCCACGTGCAAAGCAGGTAATCGCCCTGGGATTAGTCGGCTCGCATAGCGGGTTGGATATCCAGGTTAATAAAAAAAAAGTCACTGCAACCTGGTTGGATTCTTAATAGTAGTCTTATGGGCTGGAGTTACAACCAAACTTTTCTAAGAAGAGAATACCTAAGTTAGRAGGAGTTCCTTTAAGAAATCTTTCAGGTTTGATGGAGTAATATTAAAACGTATTCCATTCAATGGTGGGCCTACAACTTAAACAAACACTAATTGGTTTCAACATTTAAGGGAAATGGGTTAAATAACCAACTCAATAGATTATGCGTATACAACCAAAGGTCAACATATCAATAATAAAGATCCTAATGTATATTCGTTTACAAAGAGTAATGCGTGAGTGAGAACTCCTACCCAACCTCAAAATTAGCACTTCTAATAAGTCATTGTTATCCTGAAACAAAAAGATGCATGTAATTATCGCAATAGGCTTCCAAATACAGCAACCTATTTTCCAAGCAGCATTTAGTTTATAGAAGTTAACCTTGGTTTCTTTCTGTATTTACAGAACTTGTGTCCATCAGCTGCACAAAATTTGCAACCTCAAGTTCTATCTTATCAGGCAAGCAAATTTTTATGCATCTTCTATCTTATGAGTTTTTATTTTAGAACTCACATCAACTGTCAGAAAATTAGACTAGGAAAAATGGCATATGCTTCATGGTTGGATAAATTAGAATGCAATTCAATGTACATGAATAAGAGAAGAAAAAACAGGTGATGCAGGTTTTGGTTGAATTCAGGAACTTTTAAGATCCCTAAAAGCGAACCATGAAATATGTCCAAATGCGATATACTGGCTAGCCACAAACTTATGAGTATTTGCATTATTTATTACATTCAGTTCATGAATCGACGTGCATGAATGTTCCTTGTCAAAGTGAATGAGTTAGTAAGAACGAGAGGCAGAAGATATTGAATAGATTGGAAATGCTTTCTTTTATATTCAATCAAGACATACAACACCAAAATGTACAGAAAATGTGCACCACCAAACAATTCTACAACAGAAAATGTACCACACCAAAACACCGGTGAAACAAACCATGTACAACAAGGAACAGCCGAACAGCATAGAGTATTACAAGTATTACTAGCAGAGGTACTACTACTAAGGATTGCACTTGATCATGGAAACCATAAAGAACTTCACTTCTTTTTTCTTTTAACATGATGACTTCTCAAACAACAAACAATTTGAATTAACTTATAATTTGTTTTGCTCATGGGTACAGCTATCATGGCCTTCACCTGCATTAACTTCTCAAGCACAAACTTCACCTAATCAGGCAAGGAATTTTCTTCTTCGTTTGCTTCTTTTATTGTACAAAACTTATTAATGATATCAATGAACCAATTTTTTCTAGTCATGTGATTCAAGCAACTGATAGGATTATACTTTCTGAATAGATTATGATTCTATAACCTCTCAAGAGCACATGTAACATTAAGGACTGCATCACAAAATAGTAAATTAGGTTGAGTTGGACAAACAACTATAAATGACCTCTAAGAACATGCAGAAAATTAATCAACTGTCCTATCCTTTTCTGTGCCCTTCGCCCAATTTATACGAACAAACTGAAGAAGTTAACATATATTGCTAACTGTGCGTTCAGCATTCATGGCCTTCACCAGAATCAAATTATCAATCTGCCTCAAATTCTCAACCAGCACCAAATTCTGAAGCATCAATTTCTTCGAATTCTTCGTCAGGACAATTCTCTCATGTTGCTGATAAGCTTCCTTTGGATAATAATCTGGCAGATGCATCAATACCTGCCGCAAGAAAGGAACTACCAGCGGTAATAGCTAGCAATTTGGTTAGAATCAGCATGTCCCCTGCAAAGTTTTCTTCTTGATGTTAACTTATTTCCATTTCAGGACATTTTCACGTCGCCGTATTCATTATACCCTGCATCAGTTCCTTACGGGCAGTTTCATCCAGCTCAACAAATGTGGATGGGCATGGGAATGCATTACCATCCCAGTCCTGTGGTATCTCAACCTTCTTATTACTGAGTGCATGCATCATTATTGGATTAAGAATGTTCTAATGTGAGACCGAAAATATATTTACAGCCGCCGTCTGTTCTTGCCGGTGGATCTCAATCAATGACCCCTTTTGACATTGATGATGATGCTCCCCAAGCACAAAACCCGATGGTATTAATTGCATCCTTTCATAAATTTCATATGCATGAATGGAAAACCCTGAAAGTTCATTCTAGTAGACAAGAAATTGAATTGTTGGATGGTACCAGATTCCTCGTTGCAAGGATTTAAAATTTAGAATTTCATGGAACAGATCGTTTATTTGAAATTTGAATGTTGAGCTATATGTTTTGTTGTGATTTAGTTTCCCTACATGGTACCAATGCAAGGAGCACTTCCACCCTTATCGGCTCAGATGGGGTTATATTCTCAGCCATCACCTTTGCCTCATCAACAGTTAGCTTCATATGGTTTGGCTATTTCTCCTGGTAAATGACATTATAAACGTTGTGAATAAATATATTTAAAGTCAAACTAAACTGACCAAGTAATCCTACTGGAAAGTAGGATCCGGATGAGATTTTTGCAGACGTGACCTCTATTAAAAGTGTGATTATGTGTGTGTGTGTAATTCAATTCCAACATGTTGAAATTGTTTTACATTACTGCAGGAACAGACATGGGACGACAACCTCTGAATAGCATGCAAATTTCCAGGTAATGGGTTTCATTGGATTCCCTCTAGAAGTTTTTGGTTCACATATTTGCCTAAGTGACTTTCAAATGAAACCTTCAAAATCCCACTCAAGTGCTTGAAGATTGATGATTTGAACCCCATATAACAGTAAACACAAGAATTGTGTTCAATTGAATATCATATGTTTGTCAGATTAACGTTAAAGGATAATCATCGGATAACAAATTTCACATTACACATATAATTTAGGATATTTTATATGATATAGTGGTGTACACATCAGATAGAAAAATTAGGATGGTAATATTAAATTTTGATGTCAATATATTGACGTGTTTTAACATAACCTTACCTAAACATTAGGAGACAATAAGCAAACAAATTTTGATTTTTATGGTTTATGTAAACAAGAAATTAAACAAATAAAAATGGAGACCGATAGCAATAAATGAAGGAAACTAAACTAATTAATTAACTACACAAGGTATCACTAATCTAGACTATTTAAATGTAGGAAGAACTACTTTATATTGATTTCAGATCTGTTAAGATAAAGTTCCTCATAAGCCGGTTAGTAATGTATAACCCTACTTTTCGTAAATAAAATTCATGACCCAACATTCAAATATACAACGATCACATGATTGGCTTTTCGGCATTACCCAAACAATCTCCTACTTGAGCTAAAGTTAATAGTCCATGTATATATGATATACAAAACAATCTATAGTGTCCCTCAAGCTTCTACTGTGTTAGGGGCTTTGGTAGTGGATCAATAAAGTTGTTGTCAGTGCGTAGTCTTGTACATTGTAACATCTCGTCTTGATAATTTTCTTGATGAGGTGATATCCTCTAAGGATATTTTTGGTTGTTGAGATCTAGATTCAATTCTTTTACCTACAATATAGCTCCATTATTGTCGCACAACAACTCCATAGGACTCTCATAGTTAGAAACAACTCGAAGTTGAGAAACGAACTCTTTGAACCAGACGGATTCCCTATCTGCATTAGATGTTATGATGTGCTCGGTTTCCGTTGTAGAATCAAACATCATCTCCTACTTGAAAATATCCTGGCTTATAGTGCCACCATTTAGGCAAAACACGAAACCTAATTGCGATCAAATGCCATCCTTGTTGATTTAAAACCTTGCATTAGTGTAAGAATGAATGTCGGTAAAGGTCCGCTCGATTTTGATTTGCAACGGTTTTTTCATGTTTTCAAAGAGTTGAACAATGCAAATATCTATGCTTCTTCTTAAATACTTTAGCATTATCTTGACGACAATCAAGTGACTTTCACCTAGATTAAATTGTGTGTCCACAATCACTGATCAATTCTTCATATTAAGCTCTATCCATGGCAGATTCAAGATAAACATTCAAGAACACTTTATGAATATTGAGAGAGAAAGTCAATCCTCTCAATTCAGTCAAACCTCTTATTACGAATCTGAATATTACAATTAGCTCACTTACTCTAATTACAAAGATTACCACCCTATTTATATGGTCAACATATTAATACAAAGTCAAAGTCAAACTAGTCTAAGAAAGTCAAACACGCTGACTTTTACAATTATAGACTAAAATTAATCTTTCAAGACGAATACAATTAATACTGATTTCTCAGTCCTAACATTCTCCCCCTTTGTATTTAGACTTGAAAGAAAATTCTGCACGTTGAGTCCTGTTTGAACTTTGAAACAAAATGCACAAAATGTCATCTTCAAATGAAATCTTCAGCTTGTAATCTTCAAACGATCAACTGTTGAGAAAGATCTTCTAGCATTCTCCCCCTCGAATGTAGAATCACGGTGATCTTCTCTTTTGACAATGTAAATCAAAAACGATCTTCAGAAACACTTTACAAGATGTGATCTTCAAAGAATTTTCAAAATCAAACTTCAGTAAACTATTGTGAAGAAGATCTTCACATTCAACATCTCTCAGTCAATTTAACACACAAATAATCATTCTTTAAACATCTTCAGTCGCACTTCTTCTTTTGAGTCTTTTGCCACTTCTGAAAGTTACTCCCCCTTGATATTTGCATCAAATCTCCTTTAACAATGTTCGGAAATGAATATTTCATTCATATTACATATACTCCCC